>NW_010420540.1:26462-29064 GCF_000710305.1 Buceros rhinoceros silvestris | reverse complement strand
CGGGGCACGAGAGGCCGCAGAGTGGAGCCCCGGCCTCCGCCGCCACTCCGGTGCCCGGCGGTACCGGAGCAGGCCGAGGTCTGCGGCGCCGTCACCCTCTGCTGTTCCTCCGGGACGGTGCGAAGCAGCTGGCAGGCTGACGGCAAGATGGAAGGGGTGAGGAAGAAAGCTGCGCGGACACAGTCCTCCAGATCAGACTGCGTCCAGCCGAGGCTGGGTGAGGACAACCTAGATTCTATGACTCCAGTACTTCTGTCCCATGAAGCGATGGATCACGACTTTTGAGTCAGGAGATTTATAAAACAGGAATGGTACAGCTAATGTCTGGATCATAGGTATAGGAATCTTATAATAAATGTTTGAATCATAAGTATTGTGTTAATCTAATCACTTGCTGTGTTTTACACAACCTAGACTTTATAGTAACTTTGTGTGTGTCAATCTTCAACGAGAAGGTGCTGATCTTTATCTGGTGTTCACTAATCGCTACTATTCACCTAGAGTCCCAATAACGGAAGGACTAATGAGAATCAGTAAGTTTTGAGCAACTGTTCCCACGGGATAAGTATACAGAAATGGCTGCAACAAAGTTGATACGGAGAAAAGCATAATGTATCCTGAACCATAATGTATCATGAAAAATGTCATCATTAGATGTAGTTTAACTAAGAATACGTATGGGGACTGCTGGACCTCCAACCCCTGATATCCGTCCAGGAAGGCTGTAGATAAGAACCAGCAGCTGGACCACCCGACCTCTGACATCCAGGAAGGTAGTGGACACGAACCAGCTGTAACAAGGTTGGTAAGCAACTGAAGACTAGCTGAAACTAGATTTGCGGGATGGCGCAATTCCAACTCAACACTGCGCATGAGCACCGGCTCGAGGTAAAAAGGACAACCCCGAGGATGACTCTTACTTCATCAGAGGATAATTCTTACTTCCTCCTCACAACCATCCAGAGACCACCACCAAAGTGCACTACACATGCACCAAGGGGAAGAGACCTAATTAGCATAGAAGCGGGACCGGTCATGAATATGTAGTAGGCGATAAGGAAACCTTTTGAATACGTGTTCTTTTCTGCTTTAAATAAGAGGCATTTACCACGGCTTGAAGTGCAAGCACCTTTAGGGTACCTGACCCTTGCTGCACCCAGCGCTGCAGAGCTGCAATAAAACATACCTGCCTTACAACGTACTTCAGTTGTGGGGTTCTTCCACGCAACACTTTCAAACTTCGTCCTTGCGAGATGAACCCTCACAGCAAAGCCCAGTTCCAGGCAAGCAAGGCCAGCAAGAGACACGCGAGTAAGAAAAGAGCTACCTTACAAGGAGTATAGTGCTGTGTACTTTGACCCTGTATGTATTGAGCTACTTACCCACCGACTGGCTACCAGCTTTGTAAGATTACAAGATGATTTTGTTATTAGAAGCTTGAGATACAGCTTTTGTTAATTCCTTCCAAGCTCCTATGAATCTGTACACTGTGCAACCAAATCCATTTAACAAAACCAAAATTACCAAAAGCCTCAAATGCAACCAAAACTACCCCAAGTATCCTAATGCTTTTTTTAAAAAAAAAAAATGGTGAAATACATGATTTGATATTCCACATCTGCACGCTGTCCATTGTAGAGGAATTGGGATTTCAGAAATACACCCATCTTTTCTTCCACCCCCACCCCCCCTTCATCTTAATAGACTATGAGCAAATATTGCTGCTGCATAAAGGTACAGCCAACAGAGAACACTACCAGAGACTGTAGTTCAGGCACCCCACGATCTTCTCCAGTGGTCAAGTTACCAAAATTCATCTGAAACAGAGTATAGAGACTTAGAGCATCAGGACTAAGTCTCAAACCTAGCTAGTGTTTTCTTCCCCCCCACACCTTCTTACTTGAGCTCTGTGAGGTAACCTGAGAAGCTGCTATAAAACTAATTCTGTACTGATTTGCACTTGAAAAAAAAAAAAAAAGATCTTAAAAAGATCTTAAACATGTAAACAAGGACCTTATGTTTGATTACATGATAGAGATGGACAAGCCAGAGCTAAGGAAAAAAAAAAATCAGAATTTTCACTACTGCCATCAACAGCAGCATTGTGGATTGGTGCCTTGAAAATCCTTCAAATTTACATGCAGTTTTTCATCTTCAAATTGAAGAAAATTAAGCTGCTTCATTGCTACTGCCTCTGACTGTTGACAGCATCATTCTTTAGTAAACCCTTGGAGCAGGGCGCAGCCACCTTCTAAGCTCAAAGCCCCAGCACTGGGCTCTCACACTCTGCTCATTACTCCCTACCTCATAGCCCACTGTGGTCTCCTAGAAGCCTAGTCCCTCTTCCTCTGGTTTTCCACTTTAAATTTTATACTCTCAAGTATTGGCGAATAACCTGTGGTGTAGAGCCTTGCTGAACTGACACTTGCTTTCCTTTTCCATTGTTGCAGGGGAAGTGCTTAGGAAGCAGCTAATACTGGACAACTCTCTGCTTACCCCATTCTACTATTCCATTTGAGGTAATGCATGTGTATAGCTATTCCTGTTGCTTCTCCTATGCTGATCATTTCTGATGTGTTCATACTGGGTATCAGCTAGGATC
>NW_010420540.1:0-26368 GCF_000710305.1 Buceros rhinoceros silvestris | reverse complement strand
TGAAATCCACTCAACAGCCAGGGGCACACTGGACTTGCAATTCTTGATGAGCCATGTTATGCAGAAAATGGAGTAGAGCACATGAAATTACAGGGTTGAATTCTGACTGCAGCTGTACAAATCAAGGTGAGGTATGTATGGATGATTCATGATCTTCATGACATGCATTTAATCCTCTTCACCTATTTGCCAGCTCTGGCACACAGCAGAAGTGCATAGCAAACAAAAATCTCACAGTAGAGGCCCAAAGAAACTGCCTGGCATTGCACTGCTACTTCTTTTTCACCACTTCCTGTTTCTCCCCAACCTATATGCTCCCTTTCCTATCAGCTTTGAGCTTGTTACTTCAAGAACTTGTTCCACTCTCTTCCAGTCTAATGACAGAACATCAGAGAATATCAAAATCCTGCATTAGGCTTTATTCTTTTATATAAACATTAACATTTCTCAAACAGATTAGTTAAAAATACAGATTTAAACAAGAATTTTTGCAATTGCAACTGAGTTATAAAAAACAACTGATTATTTTACAGATTGTTACAAGTGCTTTACAAAGGTGCAAAGTGAAGGCCAGTGGCAGGGGACCAACCTCAAGTGCAAAATGGACACGATACCCTCACCATGGGCATAGCGCTCAGATACACAGCCAAAAAAGAACCAACCAAAAAAACAAAAAAAAACCAAGCCATGTGAACCTAGGCTCTTGGGATGCTCACTGGGCAAGCAAACATAGATCCCTATAACAGAGAAGACTCATGAGACCAAGCTACCAGGATACTTACGGTTATATCTCTGAGATCAGCCATAAGATGCTGTTTTTTGGAAAAGAAGGAACATGTTTTACAACAGTATATTTCTCTTCTGTCAGACAAAATATTGTAAATTCTAGAATACTTATGGACGTGGATACTTAAGAACTTGGGGCATAAATCCAGTGTGGATCACACAGCGCCTTAAGTGAAGAAAGGGTACAAGACACAAGTGTCATTCTAAAGTATTTGGCACTCCTCAGACAGGAGGTACCTCCATACCAAATGACTAAAACCTTGAGCATGTGCCTTGGAAAGACTTTGGCAAAAGGAAGAAGATGCAAGTGGATCTGGTGACACTCAATATTCATGCATAATCTGAGAGTTGGGCAGCCCATAGGTTATGCAATGCCCACATGACTTCACTAGATGCAGTGTGTCCTCTCTCCTTGGCCAATACATCTCACAGCCACCTTGGAACATAGACCACATGCTCCAAATTCTTGGAAGTTTTTGAGATCCTTCCACCACAATCACCTTGCCCAGGTACCAGTCCTTCCCACCTCTTCTGTTCCACCCTTAACAGAAAATCTGATTTGTTTCAAACTAAACTTTTCCAGCTGTTAGCAAATCAAAGATTAAGTGAACTGGCTGAGAACCACCATAAGGTAAAACTGCAATGTATTACATTTTAAAAAATCCACTACTTCATGCCTGACATCTTTCTGATGAACAAACATTCCCTACCCAGAGGGCCTCCCTATCAAAGAGCACTAACATTAGGGGAATTATTTTTCCAAAGGAGGACCAGAATGAAAAGGCAGCTCTAGAGATGAAGTCTCAAAGAAACAACAACTACTTCTCTTGAAATCATTGTAAAGGGGAGCACATACAAGAGTTAGTTTATAGGAAACCCAGTGAAACCCCTAGAACATCCACACTGACTTCCCTGAGCTCCTCAGATCAAGGTACACTAGGGACCCTGCATAAGCCTTTTAAGCTGGGTTACTCTCAATATTGAGAGGGTTTGGCAAGTTCCTGCAAATTCGTTTTCATGATCAACAAGGGAGGAGAGAATCAATGGGCAAGCCCTCAGGACATGCTTAGAGAAGATGAAAAATGGAAGAAAGAGGTGCACATGAGTGCAGGAAATTTCTATCGTTTTCAGATGTTTCATGTTACTCCTTTAGGATATGGGCACTACATGGATATCAATCCCCCCCACATCTGATCTGCCCCAGCTGCCTCCTGCATAGATCTCACGACAACATTGAAACCCCAACCTCATCACTCCCTGCACTGCCTAGCCCATAGTTCAGTGTTTTGGAGAGGGGAAGGCTGGCTACTTGTTAGCAAAGGCTAGGAGATGGCATTACATCAGTATGTCAGTGCCCTGGGAGCACGCAGTCACTCATGCACATCCCAGATTTCTGAGAGCAAGGGAGGGAGTTTCTTGTCCTGCAGCCGAAGGGCAAACACCTGTTCAGAGTGGACACTACTTAGTGTCCGAAGACTGACCAGCTTCATTAACATCCGTGGAAACATCAGGCGGTCCTGCAGAGTCAGACAAATGGACACCTATTAGTAAATTCACACTAAAACTTTGTTTAAAAAAAAATGACCATACCAGATAATGCATTGTAACCACAATCCTGACTTCCTGTAACCGTGGCATTCTCCAGGAGGTGTCAGTGTGGAGGAACACAAATACTGCACCATGTTCCATATTCCAAAACTCCAGACTCTCCATGCTGGCTAAACTATTGAACATGATACAGGACAGCACGCTGTGATAGCTCACAAATGCATTCACAGCTGCTACCAAACAGCTACAGAAAGAAGGAACATAACAGTACAGGCAGCAAGAGACCTGTTATAGACAGTATTTCAGGAACTGTGCCTGCATAAACACAAAATCAGTTTGCATAATCATTAGAGATTTTCTGGCCAGCACTTACATTTGGTCTGTTGATGCAAATGTAAGAATGAAGGGCTTCCACATAGGTGTGCTGCAGTCTCTCTACTAGGGACTGGTCCTGCACATTTGGTCGGTCTGCCAAAAAGTAGGTTAGAAGTAAGCAGATTGCCACAGGCAGCTTCACTGGACTTGACATAACCCTAGTCACTCAGTACAGTCTCTCCCCAAAACCTCATCCAGCATTCACCAAGCACAGCTGTGAAAGTCATCCACGACTGTAGCAGTTATGACAGCTTTCTGTAACTGTTCTTTCTCAGTGATGTCTACTGCACATGCAGAGTCCAATCTGATTCCTATACAGGTGGAAGGTTAGAGACACCTAACAGCACTATGTAAGTGTGTTTGATCTAACGTTCTTGTCCCAGTGAAGATAAGAAGCTGCCCATTCAGGAGGGAATGAGAAAATCTCTCCAGCAGCAGAGCCAGTTAGAAAACAGGAACAAAGGAGGAAAAAAAAAAAAATGTCATCTTTCAGGTCACAAGCCAGAAAATACAAGAGTAGAGATAGCTTCTTTGCAAAGTCCTAGCCCAGAGCGATACTGGTCTCACATGCAGAGTATCTTTACTTGACCACTAGATGTCACTCATACTGCGTGACCGGCATCACACCAGAGATGTGCCCAGTACATTCAGGGGACAGTAAAATAGCAATTTCTAAATGAGGAAGATAAAGATTGGCTGATTTTTTTATAAACTTTTCCAGCAGTGGGAAATCTAAGTACCTCTGAAGGTGGCACTAGAAAATTCAGAATATAATGAATACCCTAAGCAGAAGTAGTAACATGCTCCCTTTACCACTAGGCCCTATACCACCCTTTATTACTCCTCTTCAGCTTGTGACCTTCCTTAACTCTACTTTCTTTGCCCTCTGACTCATTGCTGCAACTCTTCAGATCTCCCTCGCTTTTTACCTGCAGAGAAAATGTTGATGGCAATTAAAAGTGCATATTCAGCATCGTTGAGCTGTAACTCATTCATTCCCTTTGAGAACTCAAAGATGGGGTTAATGAACTCAAACTGCAGACCTGCAAAGAACAGAACAAGGTGAGGCAACAATTGTCTCGTCTCTCCCTCCCCCAAGGAATAAGATGCCAGAAAACCACCACAGAATGCTAGAGAGTGGGGAGGACAGGCAAGCACAGAAAAACTCTTACATAAATGTTCCAAGTATGGCTGAAACCTCCCTTTACATTCCACCACTACTGATGAGCATCAGCAACAGTAGCTGAGGAGTTGGGATCTATCTGCAAAATTGTGTTATGTCTTGATTTTCTTAGAGCCTTAAGTGTCCCACAGCACATAACCAGGCAACAGCTAAAAGAACACGACATCAGATAAGCCTGCCAAAAAGTCAGAAGCCCGCAAGTACAACATCTACACTTCCCACTCACGCCACCACCTCCTTCAAACCTAGCAGCCCTCTTGCTTTCAAAGAAAGCTTTCAGATTTCAGATTTAATCTGATTCAGAGCAACTCCAGATTCATCTGAAGGCTGACTGAGCTGAAAATATGTAGTTCCAAGAAGTCTGAACTATGCCACTTCCTTCAGCTCAAAAAGCTGGAAGAGCTGAGGCAGTCAGGCAGAAATGCATTGGTATTTATCATCATAACATACAGAGGCTACTGTCAAGACAGGTCTTTGTGCTACAATCAAGCTGAAAACTTTTGGCCTTTCCCCCAAAAAACATCCAAGTTTCTAATTTCCTGAACTACAACTGCATCCATTAGAGAAGGATGAACAAGATGGAGGGAATCTTTCTGGCTGCCTGCTTTTTGCCTTCCTAATAATCTGAAGATCAAAAAAGAACATTGTATATAAAAGCCATCTCAAGTAGAAATGGTTAAATAGCTACCCAAGGAATAAAAAAAGAAATCACATGAAGGACAGCCAAAGCCTCTTTTTCAGAAAGATACACACTTCACACTTCCTGTTTTTTCATATGAAATTAAAGGCATTGAAATTACAGAAATTACAAAAATTGCTCCCAGAAAAATAAGACTTCAGAAATCACCACAGACCATTGTATACTGAGCTGATGACATGTCTAAAGCACTCTGTGGGGATCTTCAGCATAGACTCCATATCAACTGAAAACTAATCATACTAATGTCATCACTCAGTGCATGCATTCAGATTAGCAAGTGATATACTTGCAAAGGAGAGAAGACTGGGGTTTGATTTGTTTTTATCTGATAGGGCTCTAAGACCACATGTCCAGATCAGATCTCTACCAGCAAGGAAGTTCACACCAGCTGCTAGCCTTAGGTGCACTCTTACAGCAAGATTTTCATGCTGTAGGAGTACACATTTTCCACCGTAAGTTTACACCTAGAAAAAAAAGATATTAACTGAGCTAGTATCACATGTTAAAAGCAAGAAAAAGTTTGTAGGGCTATTGCTCTGTCCTGTTCTTAACCTCTCACCTGACTTCAGCTATAAGGCCCCACGTACTATTTCCAACAGCTCCCATTAAAAAGGAAAAGATACGACACAGGGACAGAATAAACACTTCTCTAATGTGCTACCTGCTTTGGCGAAGTCATCCCGATTATAGCTCAGGTCCTTAAGAAAGGTGATGCTCTCCATCTCTGGATTGTAGCGCCGAGATGTCTCCAACAACATCACCTGAAACCAGAGACAGGTATCCTTGATTTGAAAACAGGAAGAAACGTTACAGCATCGATGGTTTTGCTGAGTGTTCAAGCATCTTTAGGAAAAAAAAAAAAAAAAAAGAACAAAACAAAAAAACCCCAGACAAAAATCCTCCAAGCAGTTTCTCTCAGAGTGCTTAAAAATGCCAAGGTACAATTCTACTGCATCCTTTGCAGTGTATGCTTCTGGGAAGGAGGAAATACCTGCTTACCAAGGCCCTTGCCTCATTCTCCTCCATGTTGCCAGTATAGTCTGGCACTGCAGTAATGGTCCCATAGCTGAAGTCCTTCAGCCTGCTATCCCAGAAAAGGGATGGAACCAGTTCTCCAAGTAAGTACTCCATTCTCTGCTACTACGTATTGTGGTGGAGCCCAACTCTCACCTCTATGGTAGATGTCTTCAGTAAAGCAATCTGGTCCTCCCTGGTGAGCTCCAGGAAGCCAGGTAGTTGCTTGGCAAAGTCCACAATCTCTTGCACAGACATAATTGCAAGCTCTGTAAAGTGAGCAAAACGCTGCTGCCTTGCTTCACGGTTATTAGGGTCAGGAATCTGGGGCCATGGCTGTGGGAATGGGAAGAGAGAGAGTATATTTGTGAAAGATAGAGCCAGGGCAGAAAAATGAGAAGTCAACAGATAAAGAAAATGAGACGCAGTGGAATATCATAACTTCCTGGTTTTTATAGAACTTTAGCCCACATGTTCTCCGAAACAATTTACCGACAACCTTGACTCCACAAACTTAACTTGTCTTACTTTGGGGACACTGGTAGAGTTTTTACCGTCACTTTGAGCCTGTCTGTGAATGAGCGCTGGTTGCACTGCTGCTGAGCGGCCACAAGCTTTTTTATCATGCTCAACTGTTCAGATGTCAGTTTGTGGGAAGGGCTTGGCGGATTTGGAGGGTTTGGATGCACCACAACTGTCCGAGCCCGATTGTCTTCCTGCTTCTTCAGTTTCTTCAGCTGGATCTGTTCTTCAGACAGAACATCTAAAGCAGGAATAGCCAGAGATCAATCATGACATAGGAACGCACTGGAAACTACACTAAACACAGGGTAACATGCTGTGGATGGAGAGGCAGAGATCACAGCTGCCTGTATCTGGTGTATCAGAGCATACAGAACTTAGATAGCAGACAGTAATATTCATTATTTGTTTCTCCCTCTTTTCCCCACGTTAAGTTGTTCCATTGCCTTTCTTAATCATACTGTCACGCAAAATGTTCGCAAAGGTTAGAAGCTCCCTTCATGATGCTCTGCAGATCTCAAAGACAACAGTGACTTTCCTCATTGAGCAATTCCCCAAAATGACATGTTACAAGATTCCAACAGGCACACTCTTCACATGCCATGGTGTGTCCATTGTGGTTTATATTATCCTGCTGCTGTGTCTTTTTCCTGATATTACTAAAATAACAGTTTGTGTCATTTCATCTTCCTCTTGAGAGGTCAGAGTTCAGTACTGGATGGCATTCAAGAGTGAAAGCACAACTTTCTACACAGCGCACCTGCAGCAGACTACAGAGTAGTAGTAGTTAACACCACAAGACGAATAATAACAGAATAGCTTTGCATAAAATGTACTGCAGCACAAGTCATTCAGGAGTAGGGCTAAAAGTCTTATTCAGTCATGAAGTCAAAGGATAGGCCAAGTTAGATGTAACATTGTAAGGAATAAAACAACTCAGAGGCATGTGTTGTGAAAAATCTTACTGCTCATTAGCTAATTTAAATACAAAAACCTGATAACAGCATGTAACTAAGGTAACTAAGAATTCACTGATTTGGATGTAGAGGTTTGTTGTCTCTTTAAGTCAAAGCTGCAAAAACTATCTGCAAGCTGCATCAAAAAACAAAACAAACAAAAAAACCAAAACAAAACAGAAACTACCAAACATACCTGGATTCAAGGATTATCTTCAAAAGAATCATCCTGTGAGTTAGTGATGAACAAAGAAAAAGCAGAAAAGGGACTGACTGGATAAGAAACCATATCTTCAGGAAAAAAGGTTAAAAAAAAAATAAAGTTTGGCTTTGCAAACAAGATTTTTAAAGTGCTGAAAGATTCTTTGGCCATTTTTTATGCACAGGTACCAAGGACACATGGCTGCTACACAGGAAGGAGGTCCCAAAACTGAACAAGAACTTGTCAAAGAATCATCTTAAACACCAAGAAATGGAGAACTACTGTGAGAGAGCACTGTGAAATGGACAGTCCGTGGGATTGGAGGGAAAGACAAAGAACACAGCACATTAAAGCTGAGACTAATCTTTTATCCCTGACTTCCAACAGGAAGGATGCACGCACAGCTATACACGCACAAGAATTAAAGACATTCAGTACAATCACCAAATTAAGGGGGATTTGTAAGATTAGAGAACGCGAGTCACAATGTTAGTTTAAGGAGGGAAGTAATAGATCCATTCGATTATGATCCCTCATCTTGGGACTCAGATCTACAAAGAATTATAGCAGAGTAACAAGTTATCAGATACTACTGAACCTCAAAACCGCCTATATGTGCAAGCTTCTACACCGTGCTAAATTAATGACAATGTAAGTTACTCAGTTTGCCATGAAGGAACTGTTTAATCTCATATTTCACACTGGCTCAAGAACAATAAACTGGCCATTAATAACTTTATTCTGGAAATTAGAAGGACGTTTCCTACCATGAGAGGGAAGTTCTGGAATGACCTTCCAAATGAAACAGCTGGAGGCAAAAGCCCTACATTTCTGTCAAGATCAACAAGGCAAATTTGCAGTGGAGATTAGAGTGTTGACAAGAATTGCCAAGCACTTGATAATGACAACCCAAAGATTCCTTTTGGCCTAATTTTCCTGAGCTGTTTTCAACATAAGACAATGAGTAAACTCAGAAACACATGGAGGCTCTCTAGCTATCTACCTGCAACAGAAGAATAGCAAGGAGGACAGGTAGCCTTGCTATGTAGCATTTCAAATACACCTGTTTTGCAGCTTTCAGAAGCATGGGGCAAGGGGGCAAAGACAGCATACATAATGCTGATACAAACTGGTGTGACAAAGACACTGGTTATGTGTTAGGTGTGCTCTGTTTCATGTTGAAAAAAAACTGAACAGCATGTTTCCTTGGTGCAGCTCAGCGGGACTTACTTTTTGCAGTGTATTTATAACATGTTTCCAAAATACTCTCTCTTTCTCACTGTTCTGGTTGCTGGATATCAGAGAAGGAGACTTTACATAGATTTAACATCAAACGAGCATCCATTCAGTAAGTCTTGGCCAGCAACAGGATGAAATCTGGATGCCTTGGCAGAGGAAGGCTGTTACTGACACACGAGCAGGAACATTGTTGAATATTCAGAAACCACAGCCTCATGGTATGTATGAGAAAAATAGTAGAATTCACTAAAGAGAGCAACAAGATCAGATGTGCACAAACACAGCTGCAGTACCGTGGTGTTGCCCCTGACCTTTGACACAAGCTCACAATATGAGGCAAAGGAAAGTATTGCAGTCCTGATCACAAAAATAAGACAGACAGAATCCTGAGTTTACTGGTACAGTTGACAGCATACTGAAGAACACATAGATCTTAGTTGTGAGTCTTTCCTCTGATGTCATACTCCAGGAGTTCTTACGAAGTAGCATGTTCAAGGAATGCAAGAACACATAGATCTTAGTTGTGAGTCTTTCGTCTGATGTCATACTCCAGGAGTTCTTACAAAGTAGCATGTTCAAGGAATGAAGTAGGGCTGGGGCTCTCAGCACACTTGTGTTGTTCCACCAGCAGCCTCACCTCTCCATGTGATCCCTGCTCAGTGACTTCCCACACACACTCTGCAGGCAGATTTCATGGCTCACAATGTGACCCTCTAAACATCCACACTGCACACTTCCTTACACCCATCAGCATTCAGCCCACCCCCACACGCCTCCTGGTCCAACATCACAGTGCTCCAGCCAGCACCATTTCCTGCACTCACACTGCTCCCGCATGCCTGCCTCCTGGCACTTGCGCAGCCGGCACTCCTGACACTTGCGACGCATGTACATATCCATCTCACACTTGCCGCCATTCTTGCAGACGTACTGTGCACCCTTGATGATGCTGCGACGGAAGAAACCCTTGCAACCTTCACAGCTCAGCACGTTGTAGTGGAAGCCAGAGGCCTTGTCTCCACATACGCTGCACACTTCATTTCCCAGCATCTTAGGGGCTGGGCCCTTCTTCCGCTTCAGGGGGGGATTTTCTACCAAAATGAACAATATCAAGAAAAAGAAAAAAAAAAGAAAATCTACACACAAGGCAAGCATGGTGTTTGCAACTGACTGGCCCATAATAACCTTGCTTAAACCCACCATCTCCCAAACACGCAGATGAAAAGTTCAAGTTTCCCATTTCACAGGCTCCCCTTCTGGGCAAGCAATGCTCTGTAAGAAATCAGCTACTGACATAATCCAAACAGTTTTACCTCAGCTATATTAGCATATATAGCTTCATATTTGTTCCTCTCCGTAATAGGGTGAACGAGCTAAAACACATTCGGGCCAGATGTTCTTCTGCACTTTTCATCAGCAGGGGTGACAGTTAAGTTACTAATGTAAGAAAGAGCTGCAAAAACATTGAGCTGACATCCAAGACTGTGCAGAAAGTAATTTTCTCCAGGATTTACCTCCAGTTCTTTTACTTCTATTCTCTGATATACTCACGCACAAGGATAAGGAAAAATAGTTCAGCAGGCACAGAAAACCAGTGCTGAAAATGTGACTGTACACAGAGCAGACAGAGCAGGCAATCCCTGTAATGGAACACTTGGGGAAACCAAGAAGACAGCAACTTCGTGGAGATAGGGACAATAAGCAGGCAAGCAGCACACTGCACAAGCTCTGTGAACCTTTAGAACACTGAATCCATCATTTCTTCTTCAAGAAAGGGCTCCCCACTCCTAAAATTGAAGCACTCTCTCACTGACAGGTCACTTACTAAACCTTCACTACTGCCTCACATTTCAGATTATCTTGTGCAGCAGCTTCCAGTTCTTCCTGTAACCATTCTTACGGATGTTAATGTTGTCACTGCCTGCGTATTCTGAAAATGCCTTTGGTCTACTCCAACACCTCTCACCTTAAGCACTCCAGCCAAATGCTTGCCAATGTTATATTTGTATTCCCTCCCTATCAGCCATCTCTCTTTGCATACCATTTAATTCTAGCCATTTTGACATTTGACATGTTCTTCTGCAAAGCTCACGGTGCAAGTATTTTTCTGTATGTCAAATATTATAGATTCTTCTAGAGTAGCTGTTCATAAAGATTACAAAGGGAGTGTCTTGTTAAGTCTCCAGATTATGTTTAGATATACATGGAAAGCCTCTACACTGGAGTTAATTCACAGGTATTGGTTTGCAGGAAAAGGCTGCTGCATTTCCTGATCAGCATTGGGGTTACAGGGGCATGTCTCATTTTCATATGTATGGTTCTAATACTTCTATCTTTATTCTCAGTTACATTTATTGTTCCCGAAATAGTAAACAGTTTTAGGTCAGTCTCAGAAATTATTATTAGCGTTGTTCACCACATACAGGTTTTCACAGTTTTAAGTATCTTGGTGTTGATTTTCAATTCTATTGACTACACAGAGGTCTAGAGAACACTCATTTTGGCCTGCACTTCTCACTGCATTGGACAGCAGGAAAATGTCATCAGAAATGTTAAGCCTCTGATACTGCCCTTGCTTGTTCTGCTATATTTCTCTTCACACAATCAAGAGGAAATTATGCAATGCCTACAGTTATTTCAATTTAGCCTGCCATTGCATATATATTACTGGTATCATAATATTGCAGAAGCCTCCAAAGATATTCATATGTTTCTGAAGGACAGCAGAGTAATCTAATGGATCTGTCCATCCTGTGGACCTTTTAGCTGTCTTCAAGACATTACATAAACATCTGATTACCACTTTTATGACTGTTTTATTCAGACAGACTTATTCTTTGCACTAGACAAATTATTTTTCATTTCTGAACACTAGCCATTTTAGTTATGTATCTTACTGTCATTTCCTGTAGCCAATGATAACACAGAAATAATCTGAGATGTATGAAGCATGAATGCCATCTCTGCACCTTTAGCTCTCATTAGAGTCCTCCTTTGGCAGTTCCCTATTTAATAATTTCTTTCCCCATTTTACAGCTTTTTCCTTGCATTTTTGTAAGGCATTTATCAATTGTTTTCTTTTCCTGTCCTCAAAATTGTTTTAAGGACTTTTATTGAGTAATATTTCTTCACCTTTCAACTACTCTTTGTTTCTACTCTACTGGCGAGTCCTCATTTAATGTTCAGAGCGCCTCTTCTTATTATCAGGGATTGCCAATTGCCTCACTGTTCAAATATATTCATCATCTTTTCGTTGTGTTGCTGATACTGTGCTAGATACCTCACTTGTGCATTCCTTTTTTCCTGTTACCCATCCAGAGATGCTATACTACGTCACCTTACAGTTTGAAAGTGTGTGCCGTATATAACTGCATATAACTGCAAAATCTCAATTATATTTCCTGATACTCTTTTAACCTCAAATGTGTAGAGAAAACTTCTGTAGTAGAGCTTTATTGTTAGCAGCTTTTGATAAGGCTAACAAAAAGAAATTAATTTGACTGCCACAAACCTAGCCTCTAGAAGGTCAAATAAGGAAAGTATTCAACACGTTTATCAACTGGATAAACCCACTCATTTTCAACTATCAGTAACTGATTCTATTCTAAGACACTGTCCGAGTGCCTCAAGGACTGCAGATCTCATCCTAAAATTCTGCCAAGTATCAATTTTGCTTGCAGCTGAAAGAATGGACAGTCTTTAGCTTGCATGGATTCAGTAAGAATTTTTCCATACCTGCATGCTCAGGGGGGTTCTCTGAGCCAGGGAAGAGTGAAAGCCCTTCCTCCTCCATCTCAAATACACTTGCCACCCTCTTTCCATGATCCTGTGTGCCGAGTTGAGTGGGACCCATGAAGGCCACACAGAAAGGGCTTAATATAATCTCATTGCTGCAGCATTGTTACTGCCAAGTGATGGGCCACAGGCGTCTGTCTTCCTTCAAGGTCTTTAGTTTCTCTCTGCTACTGAAAGTCAGAAAGAAGTACCTGCAGAAAAAACACAGATGAAAAAGAGGCAAGAGTTCAATTACTGAAGCTACTAATTCCCCAAAATCTGTTACAATCTGCATCACAATCAAACTTCAATATTTTTTTCCTTATTTATTAAAAGCAACAATAAATTTTGCTTTAGCATATTGCTAAAGCAATAAATTTTGCTTTAGCAACATTTATTCTCTCCAAAAAAGTATTTTAACAAACTGTGTTGAAAGGTACAACATTAGCACACCTAGGCACTTTTTATTGCCAAAATATTTATCAAAGCAGGCTAAGTCTTCGTTACTGCTAACATGATCAGGGGACTTCAGCTCTGACCTTTCCAAGTGCGTAAGAGGGAAATTCCAGATTTTACAACCTTTGTTAAAGCTTCTAGTGGCAAACAGTTCATTGCTGCCAGCTGCCCTGGATTTTGTGGCATACACCGCAGAGCACACAGAAAAGTGTGAAAGACAATTCTGACACAACAATTTAGCACAGACTACAAAACACCAAATTTCCCTATTAGTAGTCAAAGGCTTGGCCAAAGATCAGTGATGTATCAAAGGTGAGGGTGACAAACCTCCCCCTACCAACATCAAGAAAATGGAAACCAGCATGGTACCTATGGGAAATGACCATTATACAACTCTCAGGAAATAGATTCACCAACAACCTTCTGAGGATACTCTTTTTTGGAACCTGGAAACCATACTGAAAAGCATCTTTATTATCTATCACTAACTCCACTACAATACCTGAACCTGGAATGCAAATCCAATCACTTTTTCCAAAAGCCCTACCTGCGCAAAAAAAGGTCTTACTGGTTTGGTTGCACAGATTTAGTGAAACTGATGCAAATTGCTAATGTAAACACCCGTAATCTGATTTCACATGCACTTGATCTGTTGATCTTAACTCAGTGATTTACCAATGCAAGCTAAAGGGATTAACTTATTTTAATTTAAAAGCAACTACACTGAAGGACTATACCAGTGTAATTTGAGCGATTGAGTTCAGGACTGGAAGCCTGCCACTTTCTAAAAGAGTAGGTGACAGAAAGCTGTGCAGCAGTCCAGATACAAAAAGCATCAGGTAAACAGGACCATGCCTCATGCACTGCAGTGCTGACTGGGAAGAGGCAGAGGACCACAGACCCAATTCCCTTCTTCCCTCCTTTGTATTTGGACCAGACCATACAAGTTTTCTTAGAATGCCAAAAGCAAAGATGAAAGCAGTATTTCTGCAGACTATCCCCTCACAGTATTCTGAAATCGTCACCAAATATAAAAGCAGTTATACTGTCCAACCTGCTGAGCTCCTGCCATCTCCCGTTACACTGCGGCAGATTAAATATATGCAGGTGCACAGGATTTATTAATTCACATGACCATTGTAAACACAGCCGTAGACTGTATAAGGAATTCAGAGCTTCCTCTGCTTTGGTGCACAGAGCAGCTGAATTGCTAGAGAAACAGACTGTTGAGGATAAAAGCAATTGCAGCAAATATGAAACTCAAAGTTATAGAAAAGAAGTCCTATTGTGGGGAACTACAACCCAACTGATGGGATTTGGAATCAATTCAAAGAGACTCACAGTCCTCAAAGGAACCATGTGGCTATTACAATCAACTTTTTTTTTTTTTTTTTTTTTTTTTTTTTTTTTTTTTTTTTTTTTTTTTTTTTTTTTTTTTTTTTTTTTTTTTTTTTTTTTTTTTTTTAAGAAGTCTTCACAATAAATCCTGCAGCAACTGAAAAGCTTGTGGAGAGGCATGGAGCCACAGATGGAGACAGGAGCCTCACTGAAACAAACCCAGACCGGACTTGTATTCCTAGTCCCATGTAAGCTCCTTACTGATACCAGATGTTTGTAGACATGTTTGGGCACGAAACAAGAAAGCTAAGTATACTGCCTCAGTGCATTTCCACATTCCTTTGAACGATGCAAAAGTCTCACTGAAACATTAGTTACTGTGCAGAATGACTCACCAGCAGCAGTACCATAGCAATTTTTCAAAGGAAGAGTTTGACACCTCCCCCCTACCCCAGCTAAGGGACTGAGTGACAGTGCTCAGGCCTACTGCCTTTAGTTCAGTGACCCAGTCTTGCTGCGTGTCAGCCACAACTGCAATGTATTCTGTAAAGCAAAAGAGGAGGATATGGCCTGATGGGATTTCAAAACTCTGTCATCCACTCAACCATGACTGACACTGCAAGAGTGAAACTTGACTGTCAGCAGGACATCTGGAGCCCAAAGGGGAGTTTCTAAGAGACTGAAACTTCTCAGATATTGCCAGGAAGTCTGGCAGCTAGCAACAAGGAGAGGTGTATAAATCCAGGTGCACAACCAGGACACGGCAAGGGGTAAGGCCTATCAGCCACTATCTTCATGCTGCAAAAACAACCCTACTTCATGCACCAGCCTCCAGCCTGCCCAAAACAGAATGGGCCAGATAGGGGAGGCCTCTTGTGTTCTCTGCTCCTAACACAGAGCAAATGTTAAGTTTTGTAGATGTAGTAACAGTTGCAGGCTGTGGAAAACTGACCTAACTACGAACAGCAGCATACTGGTTCTACATAAAGAAACCTAAATTAGCACTTCCCCACAGGCACACAAGTGAGAGGCTGTATGACTAGGCCAGGGAGTTAGCTCTCACAGAATTACATGAGGATTGTTTTCAAATGACTAAAAATCTTAAGTTTTGTACTACTAATCGTATTATTAGAGGTTCACATCTTCCAATTTGCACCACTGCTTCAACTGAAAATGTAGAAGGGCAAGGCAAGCCATAACTGCAAGCAGGAATATTGTCGTCTTTACATAACCTGCTGTGCTGCCTCTCACTGTCTGTCTCAACTCTGTCCATTTGAGAAATCAGGATTGGCCAAGTGACAAAAGATGAAGCAATCGCTTCTCTCTAACACTGTGTCCAGAACAGAGGAACCTGATGAGCAGACATCCAGTGTGGAAGCACATATGGGTGAAAGGCTAAGGGAAAGGATTTTCTGCCAGCCCTTGCTACCCTTGTCTCAACTAAGACACTGAACGCTCTGAAATGTGTCACCATCAGCTTTGCCCTCTCCTCTCCCTTTCTTTTCTGAGACAACAGAACAAGTCTGATACCGATGGTCTGAAGCTCGGAGCTCTTGCAACAGAAAGTACTGTTAACAGAGAGAGAATAAAGGTTGCGGCCCTGGCTCTTGCACCTCATGGTAAGTGCCAGAAACATTCAACACTTCCTCCAGCAATGGTCTCATCTCATCCCATTCCCTCAGCTGAGTCTTCTTACAAACCCAGGTGAAGCACTTATGCACACTTCTGGAAGTCATTGCTCTGACCTGTCATCAACAAACACAAAGCTACAGAATATGCCTAATTTGTGCCCCACATTCACTGAGGACTGCACAGCACATAAAGAAACCAAATGAGCTGGATGCAGGTACTGTGATGCTTCTGGAAAACAGGTCTGTCCTCTCCTTGATATTCCTTGTTTGGCACTTCCCGTGAGAAGTTTAAGAATCAGGAACTAGACCAGAAGCATCTCTGAAGAAACTGTACTGTGGAGTGCAGGAATAATCAGAGGAATAGCACAATGGGTCCTCTACCTCCAAATATCAGATGTTCAGAGGAAATGGTAGCTTTTTAGGAAGTTTGCATAAGTCTCTTGGATATTTCAGAACAGTATTTACTGGTCAGAGTCCTAGTCCAGTAAGTTACAAAATCCAAGAGAAGGGAAAATACACGGTTATGTTTCAGTTCTGCAATGAATCACAAGCATGCACTCTGCAGCACATCAGCATCAGAAGAGACCTTACATTTGTATATGTATGTTAACATGACTATGCTCACACATCACACAGCTGTGTGTCAACAGAACTGTGACAGAAAGGGCGATCTTTCAGATGTACCTAAAGCAAGGATATAATTTGGCATTTTGCTTCTAAATATGTTTTGACACGCAATACAAGTGTCAGTACCCAATCTGAATCTACCTCTGAAAGCTGGGCTCACAACAGTAACTAAGGGTCTTCACTGAAATCTGTGTAATTCGCACAGTGGTGATGCTATCTCAAATATCAAAAGCTGTCTGCAGATCTGATGGCCAAGAAAAAAGCCTGTTGAACTAAGATTTCGCAGGACCCTAAAGCAGTAGCAGTACAGAACTAAGCCCCTTAGGAGACACCACTTTTCAATCCTTTCATAACAAGTAACCAGTATTTTGTAACCTAATGCTCTTCCTATACCATCTCTGGTGTAGCAGCCAGAGTATTTTCACAAACCTCTCCAAGGAACTTGGTACTACCTTGTAGCTGTCTCAGAGGAACAAAGGTTATTCCCAGCTTATGTTGGCTCATTTCTGTTTCTTCCCCCTGTATTATATTTCTCAAGAAATGCTGAAGCAGCTAGCAGGTCTGTAAGCAGAACAAAAATGCACACATTACAGGTTTCAACTAGGAAAAAGTTGAAAGGGTTACTTGTACCTTTCAGGGCAGAAAAAGAATCCTATGCAAATCTATCACCTGAAAATGAAGTTAATACTACATGCAAAACCTGTTCAAACTCATGAGGAAATAATCAACTTCAGATTTTCAATGGGAGAGACAAACTATGAAAGTGCAAGGTGTGCAAAGCAGTACAAGCAGTACAACAGGATAGCATAAAAAATGATTCTGAACAGTACGCCTACAAAGAATCAAAAGAACATCTCTATAAACCTAGGGAAAAGAGATTAGCAACGTACACACACTGTAAATCCCTCTCTACTGCAGGCACACGGCTTGAAATCATATTATCTGTTTTGATATCTCAGAAATATAAAGAGAACCACACACTGGAAGGAGTTTGCAAGCTACTGTTACTCTCAAGCTGATAAAAAAAGTTACAGCCTCCTGATTGGTTTCATTTCCTGTCGAGCTAAACTTCAGCTGACAAGGAGCAGCTGCCCAGGTGTGCAGCACTGACCTGTGAGCCTTGCAAGATGCTGTCACTTCTGCCAACTATGCAGAAGAGTCCTAGCAGTCATTCCTGACTGTGCAGCCTGCTCCTCAGGGATGGGCAGCTGCATTCTGGTCTCTCGTCCAAGTTAAGGGTCTTGCTCCCACCTCCACCTTTCTAGCTCTTAGTTTTAGAGGCCCTCCCCACCCCCACCTCTCATTATTCCTTGCCTATCAAAGACTGAGGATTTTGTTTTACCCGTGTCTTCACCTCTTGGTTTCTGCCTAATCAAAGAGTGACATTTCAACACAAGGAGCAAGAGGGCTGCTGACTGCTTTGAGTGGGTAAGATCCCGAAACGGGCTGTGCCTTCCTGTTTCCTCCCTCCCTCTCTCATGATTGCGAGATGCGCCTGGTCCTGCAACTGAAAGGAGGAGAAATGCAACAAGGTTCCTGGAGTTCATTCACACTTCACACAGGGCCTCTCTTCCTGTTTGCAAGAAAGTATCAATCCCTCTAACAAAGGAAGAGAGAAGGAGAAAGAGAGAAAGAGATGATAGTAAGAGAGGATAGACTTTTCCCTGAAAACTGAACTGGAACTGAATACCAGTATATTTACTGAACTGGAAACGAATAACAAGCGATACCAGTAGTGACGCGGCCACCTTGCTGCCATGAAACTCCTTTAAATGCCATTGATTTAAGTTCCCTCAACTCTGTAAAAGAGCACAAGTCAGGTAACAAAGCTCCAGTCCCTTCTACCCCTTCTAGGCTTTCTACTGCCATCTCAGCTTTCAAGAACGAGTACAGAAACGGCAAAAACTAGGGCATACACAGGGTTACAGCAAGGAATATGTTACAGTAGCAGCATCCCTCCACATTCCCCTCCAAGCAGTCTTGTAAAATGACAAGTCACCCTTTCTCAGCTCTGTCTGGCCAGATGAGCTGTGAAGCTAGTGTCCCAACACGGAGAGCAGACAGAGCACAGTCACTCTGGAGTGACACCAACTTATGCAGCATCCATGGGGATGAACACGGGCAGAACTTGTCATTTGTAGCTGAACTGCAACACTCCCCTGTGTCTAGCTGTGGATCCAGCCCATCAACAGCTCAACACCACTATCAGCACCAACCTTCAGATGGCAGGAAGCACAAATTACGCTTTGGTAGGTGCTTCCAACAGGAAAAGTCCCATCTGTGCTCCTCCCAGGAGAATGAAACACACAAAGTAGAGAAGCTGCACACTCCTCCTAGCAGAGCAGCAAAGGGCAGCTCTCTGTCCCTCCTTGGGAAGATGGGAATCCAGTCTGGAGCCCTGTTTTCAGAATACGTTTGTCAGCAACAGCTATAACAGCAAACTCCCTATGGAAACTCACTTTAAAACAGCAACAGCATTCTTTTGCCAGTATTGCTTAATTTCCCCAAGCAAATTAAGCTATCCTACCAGATTTTAAACAGTCTTTTTTTTTCCCCCTTGCACATCTAAACGTATCTATGCAAAGG
Organism: Buceros rhinoceros silvestris; assembly: GCF_000710305.1. Taxonomy (NCBI): domain Eukaryota; kingdom Metazoa; phylum Chordata; class Aves; order Bucerotiformes; family Bucerotidae; genus Buceros; species Buceros rhinoceros. The sequence continues at coordinate 7,431 of NW_010420540.1, read as the reverse complement.
TGGTTTTGGTTTGCATGTTTGTTTTATTTCCTAGGGCCCTTCTATTGGCTAATGGTGTAATTCTTTCACACTTCTAACCACACCACCAGATACACACTACGCACAAAAGAACAAAATCGAAAGTGGAAAGTGTTCAAGCAACCTCAAACCCTTCCTTCAACAAAATAATCTGCTCACTAGAAAGACCTTGCTTTGGAAAACTGAAGTCGAGAAGTTTGTAGTTCATTATTCCTGCCGCTGGCCAGCTCTTACACATCCTATGTGCAGTGATAACTCATCATGTCCTACTTGAAGGCTGAAAATGAGATCTAACCCCATCACCTTAGTTTCCTTATAAACGTCACTGCATTGTAGCATGGAAAACATGCCCACAGGCTCTGTTTCTTCCTGGATTCCTTCTCTAGATTTACTCAGCCATTCTTTGTTCTACACAATTATACATAGCTATCCAAAACATAACTGTCAACCATTTTTTGAAGCAACAAGATCCAAAGTTTCCTTAGTCTTCCCAGAGAACAGGGTTTAAAAGACAGGAGCAATACACAGTGCCACTCAGATCAGAGGTAATGGCAATAATCAGCTAGGTTCAAAAGGCTGTTTTGGTTGGGTTTTTTTAAATGGAGCTTGCACAAGGTAGGGCGGGGGGGGCAAGTTAGAGAAGCCGCTCTTTTCAATCTTTGTAGACTTCCATGCAGGCAAGAGCAACTTTCAACAGAACAAAATAAACTCTACCTTGGCTCCTACATTGCTCCTTTATGACCCTCAGTTTCACAGATGTTACAGCCCTGCTTCAGGGAACACAAGTCTGACTTGTGGCAGATTTGACACATCATTCCAATGCCATCTCCAATCTGAAGAGAGAGATCGAAGTTAAAAAAAAAAAGAAAAAAAGCAAGAACAAATACCCAGAATAACATCCTAACAGAGGAGGTAGCAGGGAGAAGGGTTAAACTTACAATGTAAGCAATAAGAGAACCAACTAGATTATTCCTGGAGAAGAGCACTACAGACCTTTTTTCTGCATACAGAAAATTATAATGATAAATAATCTACAACACATTGTTTACATGAATGTTTCCTTAAAAATAATTTAATCTCCATTAAACTACGCAGTAAGGAAATAGCATTTCATGACCCATGAAATGCGTAACCAAGTGCCTTTATCACCTGGCATCACAAAAGGAAAATCTGCTCAGGTTGTCTCTGCCCATCTCTTCAACATCAGTATCCCAAACTGCTGTTGACTGTTCTGAGCAGGAACATGGCCCAGTCCTCTGCAAGCACTAAACTATTACTGAAACAGAAAAAAGCAGTAAGATCCAGCTGCAATATGTTACCAGGAAGATGACACATAAAGCTGTAGGATGTATCACAGCAAAACCAGAAAGAGAACTTCAATGTCTCCAACTCCTAGCCCTTGTCCAGACCACCTTCTCTTTCAGACTGGTGTTCTCAATCCTCTAGCAGCTATGAAATATAAGAACACATAGAGACAAAAGAGGAAAGAACAGAGCAAAGGAGAGGGCTGTTTATGGTACAACTGGTTGTTCATTTTTCCAATTTCCTCCTTTCCTCCCACTCCAAGAGTACTTCCATCAGCATGCTGCATATTGGCATACTGAAAAAAGATTGTTTCTGGGAAACCACCTTTCTATAACGTACCTATATAACACTTCATATCCAAGCACCATCCACCTAAAAGCATCAATCGAAACAAATACTACCGCTTAGAGACAAAACAGAAATACAGTACTGTATTGCAAAACAGGCAGGAAACTCACTAAGATTCCCTTAAGGGCAGAAGGGGAAAAGTACTGACTCCCATTCATAGAAATATCATCCCTAGATGTAGCAAAAAGGTCAGCCAGAAATGACATTACTACAGAAATATCCACATAAAGAACACATTGCAGGGATGCTGAAATAGAGTTTCAAACTGCTTCAAAGTAAGCTTGACTATTAGTCTGTTCCCCACTCATCCATGACCAGGGATATATTTTGACAGGTTTTGCTAATGCTGCTCTTAGAAGAGCAAAAGAAGAGGAGCAGGGGTTCCCATCCTGCAGCAGATGTACGTATCCAAACCTAGACTGGCCAGAAGACTGCAGTAGAGATCAGAAGAGCTGCCAAGAAACACAATGAAGACTGGCATAGGGGTGCAGATCAGAAAAAAGGACTATTATAAGCTCTGTTGCAAAGTAAACTTGCCCTGCTTTTGACTTTACTATTCTGGTTCCTGGCCACTATGGTCTATTTCTGCTTTGGTCTATTTTTTGGTCTATTAGACCAATTTCTGCAACGAAACTCTTCCAGGGCACAACAATGGCAAAATAGGAATGAGGAATTTTTCTGTTTTTTATAAACCCACAGGCTGGTAACCAGGAAAGAGTCAAAGGTCTGAAAATGTGAGAAAGAGGACTTGTATGACAGTAAGCGAGCACGTGAGAGGGCACGTGACAGGCTGTGTAGCAGATTCTCATTCCCTCCGAGGCTCTTGGCCAAACATAGAGCTGAACTTCCTGCAGACTTTGTCCTGCCAAGTCATGTTCCCTTCTCATACTGCCTGACATCACCACAAATACTCAGCTGTAAACCAGTCCAGAGCCAGACAGAGTCCACTACTCGAACGCCAGCCAGTGAAATGGCTGCACTCACAGCACACCCACTAGATGGGAAACCAAAGCCTCTGACGTGCACCATCAGAGCAAGTCTTAAAGGCTGTTCCAGTGCAACTTCATGTGTCCACAAACATTTACACATGGGTTCCTGCTGGTAGGTGCTCAAGAGGACGCTACATGGGCGTATCTGACAGCATGACTGTGTAAAATCCCCCAGGAAAATTCACTGACATAGCATGTGGAGTCCTTCCAGGGCTGGAATATTTCTGCATGCATGTCCCAGACCACCAAGGTACACTATGAAGCCTTCCTCTTTGTTCTCATTTCATGAGGGCCCTGGGTAGACTAAACTCCAAACATTTTCCTTTAAATGGATTTTACACACATTTTTCAAGATTACACTCATTCAATTTATTTTCTAAGTTAATGAGAATTTATGATAAAGCCTAAAACAATCATTTAAACAAACACACAATTTCTAAAGTCAGGAAAGTTACTAAGCCCAAGGAATCAGAACCCACTGAAATACCAAACAAATCCTTCTTAAAAAGGCAGAAAGATTAGTTTCATTAATTCACTTATTAAATTAGTTCAGTTCACTCAAAGTTGGGGGAGGCAGCATACAATGTGGGGGGAGGGGTGTTTCTCTCTTCCAATCTCGGGATAATAACAAGACAAGGAAGGATGAGTTACGCTCATTCTAAGATCCAGAAGGACATAATGACCAAAACTAACCACTTAATTTTGCCAAGTACAGATAACACTACCCTGTTAAAATAAGTAAGTTTTAATAGAGCACACTCCAGCAAGAATATGTACCCAGTGTGTGATTGTAGTCTCATCTAAAAAATTGCATATTGACATTTTTTCAATTGCAGTTTTGTACAAGTCATGAGGAAAGAAATTATTCACCTAGAAAATACCAAAGACCATTTTCTAATGTAAACATTTACTGTGATATTATAGCATAAATGGGTGTATGCAGATACACTGCATTGTCCTGTTTGGCAAGAAGTAGTAATAGATTACTCTAACCAATTAGAGTAAATCTTCCTTTTTAAGAAAGTACAAAATGCAAAACAAAGCTTAAATGAATTATTTAAATTACCAACTTTAGTCATTATTTAAATCAGCAAGTGGGAAGCCTTGATTTAAATCAATTAACCTTGTCTGTTTCATAGTTGTGGTAGGACCAGCGTGCCAAGACTGCCCCTCTCCCTGGAAAGGGAATGTAAAACTTGTATGCCCAGTTCATTTCAAGAAATTTAACAAGTATATTTGCTAGTAATTTTAAATCCTTAAAACAAACTAGAAAGCTTTATATGCCCGGAGACACCTACTCTCTTGTCAGTCATCTGCTTTAGCAAGCAGTCTGACACTCACCTATCATCTTTTATTTACATCTTGGAGACATTTCTATGTATACAACCTGACTCTGCACCATGGCTTTTAAATTGCTTCAACTGTCACATCTCACAAGATAGTTCTCCTACTCTAACGCTATAGACATTAGTTTTGGTCTGTTCAAGACAAGATTTAGAGTTCTAATCTTCTAACACTGTTCTCTTCATTTCTTCACTAACTTCCCACTAAAATATTTGCATTTTCCCTTCCCTTAAACATACTGGAAGGTCTGCATGCTCTGCTCCCCTCTGTGCACTACCCAAATTAGCCTTTGCCCTCCCCAAAAAATAAGTATGCTTGACAGCATATACTTTAAAGCTATTTATAAGATTATACGAAATTCAGTATAACAACATTTTCTTACTGATACTCTAAAAAGCAAGTAATTTTGCTTTCAGGAAATTTGGTTTTGAGATCTCCAGATCTAAAAGCGCAAGTTACACTGGTTCCAAGGGTGTCTCCTTTTTAGTGAGGACACAAGAAAGGAATTTGTCTATGCTCCAAAAATAGAATAAACTTCGTCCTGAGCAGGAAGTCACAGAACAAAACCACACAGCAGTGCTAAATTAACCCATTGTACTACTTTTAATGAGAGAAATTTTGAAAATCTGCCAGAATATGGACAGCCTGATCTGTATATAACTTATTTATATACTTCCACCTATTTATATAATTTAACCATCATTTATAATTTACTCTCATGTGTATAATTTAACAATATTATACACATCTCCCAAACTGACTACAATACAGCTTCTAGCTGCAATAACCACAACAAAAATGCTAAGTCAAATATTGTACTTGTGTATTAGCAGAAGTATGATCTGATGATCAAGTTCAGCCTTTCCTCAGCAGGAAGCATTCCTCTGAATCCCCTACGATGAAATTCCTTCCCACTGAGACAGTTTCCACAGCCCAGAAAATGTAATTTTTTCTTCCTAAATTACTATGCTGTGAGGAAAACAAGGTAACACATCCTTCCGCAAACCAGCAGAATATTTTCCACCATGAAACAAGATAACTTTGTATAGAATCATCAAATGGTTTGGATTGGAAGGGTCCTTAAAGACCACGTAGTTCCAACCTCCAAGATTGTCAGGCCTGTGAATCTTATTACTTAAGGGGCAGGGAGTGACATACAATCTGCCAAGTTTTCCTACTCAACATGCAAAGATCCACACATCTGTAACAATAAGACTTTCACAGCAGCTGCTTCCAGAGCAGAATGCAGGATCACCCTTCAACACATTCAAGATAAAACACATTATATTCTATACTTTTTCCTTGAGCAGATGAAAACACAACTTCTCAAAAACATCAACAGTTAATGACCTTAAATACAAAACCTACAATTTTGAGAACTGTCAATCTTGATAACCATACAATCACAGACCAGATCTAATTCAAGATACATGACTTTCGAGGTCTCAGACCATCACCACTGGATCAAACATTTAACAACAGCACTTTAAAACACTGGGAATATTACTATTCTTGCAGGCGTGAGATCAAGAAAAGGCAGCAAATTCACACTCTACACTCGTACAGGTGCACACCTATTCTGCCAGCCTCCTTGCTGCACAGACAACTGGTAAAGGGAACATGCTGGCAATGCACACAGAGCTGCAGCAACAAGTACTGGAAACAACCAATGATGGTAACCCAAGGCACACAGCCAGGACACACTAATTCCGTGATAAAGTTTCCTGTTTGGTTTGTTTGTTTGTTTTTTAATTAGTCAAATTATATGTATAATCCCTACTACAGTACTTCTCCTTGTATCCCTTCACAAGGAGCTGCAGGTTTCTTCTGGCAGCTACAGAACTCCTGAGCAGCTCCACAAGAACTCATGTTATATCTTACGTGAGGCTGGTTTGGGTTTATTCCCCCCACCTTTTATTTTGTGGGGGTGAGAGGCAGGAGGTTGTTAATTATTTTCACCCCTGCTTTTCTTCTGCAAAAGCTGGCCTTCCCATATGAAGAAGAATGCCTGGGCATATACATATATGAGAAAGAAATATCACTGAATTCAGTACTAGATTTCAAAAAGGGGTTATACCAGGAAGCCACACAATCAGTCTGTCCTTGCAAATCTTGCGGGGCAAGTATCTTCTGGTGAATCTGTCACAGCAGAGAAGCACAGCAATCGCAAACTCCATGTGGTCCCGGCACAATGCATGCCATCAGCCAATGCCCTCTTTCCACAGCCCAAAGGAAAGAAGAGCTGAGGTCAGCAACACTTAGCTGAAATTTGCAAACTTCATTTGCTTCCCTAACTGAAATATAAGACTTTTTCTTCCTGTTTCGACCTCAGCAGAAGGGTTATGTCTTGATTAAGACTCACTCCACAAACCAAGCAAGCCTACCACTCACTAAAGAAAGTAAAAAACAGCTTTCCCTTTTTCTTTTGTCTGTCCTCAGGTACAGCATTCTCCCTGACACCTGGGGAACAGCAGATACTCCACGTACCTTGGAATGAGCAGCAGAGCCGAGAGGAGTCTTCCCTACAGACAAACATAACCTGCAGTCATAGCTAGAAACTGGCTGACATGCAGCAATCCGAATGGTTAGTCAGAAACGTTACTCAGTAGTGTTAAAGACTCCCTCAAAAAAGCCTTGCAGTAAAGGGGCAAGTTGCGCCTTTAAGAAAAGCAAAAGGAGGGGAGGAATTTTCAGGAGGTAAAGTATTTGTCTTTCACCGATGATCCAGGGTTTACTTCTGGCCCATAACAAAATACCTGTTGCGACAGATTTGTGAACCTTAGCGCAATAAGCAGCAGTGAAATGGCGCTATGAGGAGTCCTCGACAATGTAAGCAAAGTTACTTTTTAACAGCACAATGCAAACTGACAGCTATGCAGACAAGTTTTGTGTCCCAGAAAGCTCACAATTTGGGTTGACAGGATGCAACAGGTGAATGAGAGGGACGCAGAGCTAATCAGAGGAGACAAAAGAGGAAAGCTAACAAGTTACCACAAAGCAAGTAAATATCTCCAAGCTGCATCTAGAGACCACAGAGACACCGGCTCTCTGCATGCAAGGCAACAGCATCCAGAGTAACTGATATCCCCTCCCTAAATGCCTACTTTAATTTCCTAGGTCAAGCCACCTGCTGTTTCTGCCCTTTCTCCGACTAGTTTGGCAGAGGGGTCCTCTCCAACGAAGTGACAATGGCAGGCCCTACCGCCACCTGCAACAGAAACACAGGGCAGCCAGCACTCAGCTCCTCAGTTACGGCAGGAGAACGACCCCCTCCCGACCCTCACACCCGCGAGGCCCCAGGCGGCTTCCCTTTCTTCCAGCATCTTCCAGCGCCGCCCGGTTCCAGGAAGCGCTATTGCTGCTCGGGATGGCGCAGGCCGCGAGGCCGTAGAGCACGTCCGCGTCCTCCGCCGTGAGTCACGGACAC
>NW_010420539.1:0-320 GCF_000710305.1 Buceros rhinoceros silvestris | reverse complement strand
AGGGGCCGGCCTGGTCGCGTCCCAAGGGAATGTCTTCAGATTCTCCTGCGCGTTGGTGCCTGCTTCATCCGTGCAGAGATAAGGGGTACCGCTGGGTCAGCCCATCAGGGCAAGACAGTTCATTAGACCACCCCCGCCGGGAATCGGCAGAAACGGAGACGGTTCTACCCATTCTGCAGAAAGAGTCTTTTACTGCTACAGGGAAATAGCAGGTCATGGACGTGTCTTTCTCTCCTTCATAATGGTTTCCAGCCTGGGGGCATGAGATTCAAGAGTCCTGCATGGCATATCAACCAGCTCTCACTCCATGATTTTGTCAG
>NW_010420538.1:15980-19775 GCF_000710305.1 Buceros rhinoceros silvestris | reverse complement strand
AATGCCCCCCTTCTCAAACCGCGACACCACTAGACAAGTGACAGATGCTCTCTACTACCCACCCCCCACACTCTCTCCCGAAAGGAGAAGAGAAAGGGAATAGGGAGAGAGAGTTAGGGACTGGAAAACAAAAACTGCTTTAATGAAAATAATAACAATAAAATGAAATACATACAAATATATACAATACCAATACCGAACCCAAGCTCCCTGATGGCACTAACATCACCGTCACCACTGACTCTGTGGGTAGACACCGAGGAAGGCCCAGGCTGGGCTCAGCAGGGGACAGCTACTGGATGCAGAACTGGATTCAGGAATGCACAGATTGGGACTGAAGACAGAACAGAGCCCTCCTCAGACACTGGCCACTGAAGACGAGAGCAAGAGAGGAAGACCCTTGTGATCCCTCAGCTTTATACCAAGTATGACGTCTATGGGATGGAACACCTTGTTGGTCAGTAGCGGGTCACCTGTCCTGTCTGCTCCTCCCCACAGGTGCAGCCTCTCACGTACTGCACTCCCACCGTGGTACACAGGATTTAGCAGAGACAGTGTCACAGGCAAAAGTACAAGCAAGAGCCTTTCTGCATACCAACCCCTAGAAGCAGACACTGTCTGCAGAAACATGCCATTAACTTCGGAAAGTGCCATCACTTAGCAGAGACTGAGCTGAAAAGTAAAATCACTGAACAGAATTAGTTCTGTTCCAACCCAAACCAGGACAGTGAGAAACACTAACCATTGCACATTGCTTTCCTTTACACACAAACAAGTTTTCTTTATTGAGCGTCATGGGTTTGGTCCCACAAAAATCAAGTTTGTATAGTGTCCAGACATCTGGAAAAACAGATACTTAGAAACCATAAATTCTGGTACTGAAGAACTCCACATTCATGTCTCTCTTTCCACTGTTACTTCTCAGAATTCGTGATGGAAGTTAAGCCCATAAACTCCTCTCATTCAAGAAAACCAAACCCCAGTTCTTTTGTTATTGAAATCAGAAAACAGACTCATTCGGAAATTACTCATGGACTTTATGTTCCACTGAGTTTAACATTTAAGTACCTTCTGAATCAAGGCTTTTTTGGTTTTCCTGTTAATTTCAAAGCATGGCAGGGAACAACTCTCCTGGTTCTAGCTGAGAAACTTGGTGGTACTTCATCTCAAGTCTTGAAAACACACTTCTGGCTGCAGCTGTAGTGGTTACACAGATTCCTGAAAGGGAACAGAGCCCTGAAAGGGTTTCAGGGTGATCACAAGCAGTGACTCAGTAAGGCAGGGATGGATGACTGGGAGGGGCAAACGTACGTCCTGAAGAGGACATGTATCAACAGACCAACACTGCTCTGGCACTGTTTTCCTCAGCCACACCAACTTCCAGTTTCTCACTGCGTGGGATCCCTCTTTGCTGCAAGCATGAACAAGGGAAAACACTTGAACAGGACAGTCACAGGAGATGCACAACTTCTCACACCACTGAAATAAAAAAAAAAAAAGACCCAGCAGAATCTCAGGAACTCTCATATCTTTGTGGAATTTTCCTACGTCAGAGGCAAAGCTATTTCCTCCTCCTTCCTCTCCTGCTGGTTACAAAGCAATGCCTGAAAAAAATGCTCTGTCCGACCAAAACATCCTCTGTTCTACAGTTTGATCAACATATTGAAAGTCAATTATTTGCATGACTCTACTTAGTAGGACACAAAACGCAGACCAGTGCCCAAGGGAAACTCTTCTCCATTGACTTTACTGGATGAGTATGTCTGGGCACAGTTAACTGCACAGCATCAGCATTTCTTTCTTCCTGTAACAGTGCAGCCATGCTCAAGTTTAGATTAAGAGTGAAACCTTATGATTCAGTCTTTAATTCTTGAGTACTCATCTGGAGCAAATCCAGTAGGAAATTTTTTTTTAAAGACTAAACCTCATTAGTACAATTACTATGGCGGCTGAAAATACTGACATTAGAAAACAAAAGGGAGCCTTGTGTGCATCCAAAGACACCAAGAGTAAACACTGTCTGAACTCTCTGCTGACTCAGTTAGGCCAAAGTATTATGGTAGTGACCCTACAGGGTATCTGTGCAGGGTTTTAACTCACATGAAAGTTCTAAACTCTTAAAGTACTAAATATAACACATTTATAGTGGAAGGCACATATATAACAACCTGTACAGCTGCCATCACGTTTTGTAAGATCTCAGTGGGCTACAATCAGCGGAATAATGGTTCCCTGCTATGCTCAGACCAAGAGCTGCCTGGGTCGGTGTTTGCTCACTGGGTCCTGTGCAGCCAGGACATCTCTTGATCTGCACAAAGTGCAGCACTTGGCAGCACAAGCCACTCTGAATGTATGAGGGAAGCAGATCAGCCGAGGAAGCTGATGTGTGATCTTGCCAGGGATCTTTACAGAGTGAAGAAAGCAACATTCCCAAACCTTGAACTCTTTAATACCAAAAGCCCTAGAAGGATGTTCAGAAAAAGGTGTGCTGGTTGAAATAGAGTTTGCAAGTAAAAAAGGAAAATGATGAGGACAAAAATGCCCTCTCAGCAAATCTCTGGCCAAAACTAAATTAAGGGGTGTGGCTAACAGGACAAGAGCAACCGGGATCTTAATGAACTTGAACAGAAACCTCATAAAGTCTGACAAAGAGCAGGACAAAGCCCTGCACCCAGGCAGAATAACACCTTCACAATCTCTCTTGTGAGGGGCCTGGGCTTGCAGCAGTAGCCAGGCTGACCAGGTGCCATAACATACTCAAGCTGCAAACATGGACAGGAGATACCAGACTCCTTCAGGAGTGTGGTCAGCAGATCAAGGGAAGGTATTCTTTTTTTCAAGCAGCACCTGAAACACTGTGATCTGCCATGAGAGCTGAGCCCTGGTAGCTCAGGAGGAGTTTAAAAAAAGGAGCCTGTTATAAGTCAAATTCCTGGTAAGAGGAGGTGCCACAAGCACAGAGGGGAAATACAGGGAGACCTCCCTGCCTGCATAGTGGTGAATCCTTAGATCCTTAGGTCAGCTTGAGGTGTCCTCTTTAACCTCACAGAGAGGCTTTGGAAACTCCTCTAGTTCAATACACCCATGGCCAGGGGAGGCTGAAAGACCCGGCCTTGGAGCTGGGCTGGGCTGTTCTTCGTGGTGGAGAGGGATACATGTCAATGACTATTTACATGCTGACAAAACCCACAATCTCACCTGTATGTCCTCTTGCAAGCCCTCTACCTGTTTCTCCAGCCCTCACCACCCTGGTTCCTAACTCCAACTCCACAAAGCAAGGACACCTTCCCACCAAACATCTCCCCATTTCCCACCCCCTGCCATCCCCACACACTCCCAGGTCCCTGGTCCATGCTCCTGCCTCACACAGTCAGCCCATAGATGCTAACTAACGCCATGGAGGAGACTGAGAGCAAACACCCCATTGGCTGCACGTACGCTACATCTGCATTAGGCTGTTTGCACAGCTGGTACAACTTCGTCTTTTTTCTGTTTTAAGTTCTTGATGTTAGTTAAGGGTGTATAAAAACAACAGGGACGTTTGTCTTAAGCGACCATCTCAAAACAAACTCAGCCTCTCAGAAAGAGGGGAAATATTTTCTAAAAATCCCCTAAATGAGAACTGACCAGAAAAGGAGACCAGGATTTTCTGGGATTCCCAGGTAAATGACAGAGCTGTACTACTGCACACAGTGAGCTTTTCCAAAGGGCTTAATCACATTGAACTCTTTGAGTCAGGGATCAAGACTGGGACTAGCATCTGGATTTCATCTTCTCTCCAAAAAGAGCAGGAAT
>NW_010420538.1:14728-15880 GCF_000710305.1 Buceros rhinoceros silvestris | reverse complement strand
ACCAGGAATGAAAACCCAGAGAACAAACACAGCCAAACAGATCCCACTTTCCTCTGGAGACAACAGGCCCCTTCTCTGCCTATCCTGGCAGCTCCTTCTGAGAAACGAAAGTATAGACACAGCAGTTTCCTATCACCCCATTAGATCCAGTGACATCCACCAGTATCAGAGCTGATACTAGAAGGCAGAGGAAGGAAGGGAGGGAGGAAGGAAGGGAGGAAGGGAGGGAGGAAGGAAGGAAGGGAGGGAGGAAGGAAGGAAGGGAGGGAGGGAGGAAGGAAGGAAGGGAGGGAGGAAGGAAGGAAGGGAGGGAGGGAGGACAAGTGCAGCTGGTGCAGAAAGTATAGGGAGAGACTAGGATGTGTCTCTGGGAAGCCACAAACTACTGGAGAGACTCACTCGCACTTGCCATAGACCCTCTCCTGAGCCACAGCTTAAACACAGCCTAAGCACTAAGCTCTGCTGCCCTCTCCCTGCTGTGTGGGAAGGATAAATCCTAGAAACAGAAGCCAGATGTGTGAGTGCTGTGAGTCAGTAATGATCTCATGAGAAGCAGAATACAAGTGAACACAGTGCAAAATGAGTTTCTCTTCATGGGAAGTGGGGAAGAGCAGGTTCTTAACTGCCCTTAAGATCCTCCTGTACTTCACAAGCAAAGCAAAGGAGAGGCTGATGGAGAAAAAGCAGCTCCACAAACAGCCCTTCTCACGCCCTGGGGCAAAAGAAAAGGGTTATGGCTGGTTGTGCAACTACAGACTAGGCTCTTGTCTCTGTCTCGGTTCCAGAGATAACAACATCGCTCCATAATGAATTCTCTTCTTTCCGAATGGCCCTGGGAGCTCCTGTGAAACAACCCTTTGTGCAACAATACAAGGAAGTGTTGCTTTCTTCACCAGGAAGTGGCAGAGCAGCATGCAGGAGGGAAGAAATACAGTCTTCTGGAGCTTGTCCTCTGTCCTCTTCGTTTTCCCTGCTCATCTTTCACTGCTGTTTTAATTAGGAAATCCCCCAGTGTTCAAATCCCTTCAAGAAATGGTGTTTCCAGGCTCTTGCACAATTCCCTTTGGAGCTGCTGTATTATTTATCCCTAACCACTTTCCCACACAGTGGTGACTGTAAACGGCTTTCTTCCTTCAATATTTTACACTCTTT
>NW_010420538.1:8574-14587 GCF_000710305.1 Buceros rhinoceros silvestris | reverse complement strand
CGAAAAAATTTCGGCGGGTGGGGGGGGGGCGGGGGGGAGGTGTAGAAATTACAAAAATCTACATGTTGCTCATTCTCATGAATGGACAATGGGAACGGAAAAAAACATGCATCCCCACATTCAGAACTGGAATAGTAATTTTTGTCAATGCTAAATATGCAGTGTAAGAATATCTGAGCTGAGCTGGATGAGTGCTACATATTTTTATTTTGACAGAGAATAACCTGTTTTCAGAATTTCATGCATACCCTTCCTTTCTTTTCTACATTGCACATTTAATTTTAAGACCTTCCTTTCCACAACAGCTGGTTAGGTTTCTTGCCACATTGGAGTAAGACATTTTCAGCTTATCAAATTGGAAAATGCAAGTAAGTTATTGTCAGCAATAAATTCTAGACAGTTACAATTTTCATTAAGCAAGTCTTTCTTTTCCCAGTCTGTACTGGCTCCTCAAACCAGCACCTGTATAGGATGCTATGCACTCTACTACAGGATTGCCAAGACAATGTTGAAACATGCCCTGAAGTACTGGAGCTGACAAGTATGTATTAAGTATTCTTTCACAGACAAGAACCCATACACCTGTTCACTACAGGTAGTACAAATGGAAAAAGCAAAGAAACGGAAAACAGAAATATTTAGAGCAGTAAAATAATACAGCTCAGTGCCTGCCACCTCCTGCAAATCCTGCGAGCGAGCCCTTGGGAAGCAGGGCGATGCAACAGCAACATTAGAAAACAGTCCTGAGCAAGGCTCCTGCTGGGTGAAATCAAAGTTCCCAACAGTGACACAGTCTTTTTCCAAATCATGTGGCAGTAGCTGTACCAGCACAGTACACTTCATCTCTGCTTTAATTCACTCCTGCTTTATTCACCAGAACCACCTCTGGATTCAAACTCTAAGCTAATAATGCATGGACTTCCACCAAAGTCATCAGAAGGAACAGTCCTGAGCAAGGCTCCTGCTGGGTGAAGAAATCAAAGTTCCCAACAGTGACACAGTCTCTTTCCAAATCATGTGGCAGTAGCTGTACCAGCACAGTACACTTCATCTCTGCTTTAATTCACTCCTGCTTTATTCACCAGAACCACCTCTGGATTCAAACTCTAAGCTAATAATGCATGGACTTCCACCAAAGTCATCAGAAGGTAGTGGCATGCAGAAAGAAGTTGACTCAAGAAAACCTTGAGATGTTCTTTTCTTTCTTTTTCTTTTCTTCTTTTTTTTTCAAAAAAAGCAGAGCCAGTGGCCTCCATATCAAAGGCCAGATGGAAGCAGCAGCGTTTAACAGACCAGTTTGTACACGGTGCACAGGGGTCAGTGTAGAAAGTACACAAAGTGCATAATGCACACAGAAACATCTGGGTCTTGTCTGCTACAGACCGAAGGACTTCCAGCAGTGACTGGTCAGGGTGTCCTATTTTAATGAAAATTACATTAATTTGAAAGTTTTTAGAGCATAGAAAGAGGATCTCAGTGTGCGTCTCCAGAGCTTCACGCTAGCAGCCAGAATGAAACAAAAAGCTGAAATAAAAAAAGAGATGGACTTGGTTCTTCAGCCTCACACATCATCCTCTCTGGAAATCAAGGAACCAAAACCCAACTCAAGATGCCGCAGCCATGAGTCTAATGGCATCTTGGTTTCTTTTTTGGCCCTCTTCTCCTTCTTTATCTGTATCAGCAGATTTCACGATATTTCCCCTTTTAGTACTTTGTTCAGGAAGTGTATTTTGGATGCTGTTCACCAGTAGTGGCACTCCCATCAGGTGACTGCAGATGTTCCCATCACAGAGATAGCATCTATCCTCCTCCGTGCTGCTTGCTTTCCTGAGATCCACGTCATGTACACACATCCTCCCCCAACAGCAATCCCTGGTGCAGCCTCATGAGTGTTGTATAGCCATAAAGCACTCAGTCCACAAACCACGTGGAATTCCTAATTGGTTACAGAGATCCTCTGGGTTGCCCAAAAGCACGGGCAGTGCCTCATTATTATCACAGCTGAGAAGGCCCCGGGGGTGCTGGTCGACAGCCGATTGAACATGAGCCAGCTGTGTGCCCAGGTGGCCAAGAAAGCTAATGGCATCCTGGCTTGTACCAGAAATAGTGTAGCCAGCAGGAGGAGGGAAGTGATCGTCCCCCTGTATTCGGTGCTGGTGAGGCCACACCTTGAGTCCTGTGTCCAGTTTGGGGCCCCTCACTTCAAGAAGGATGTTGAGGTGCTGGAGCGGGTTCAGAGAAGGGCAACGAAACTAGTGAAGGCTTTGGAGAACTTGTCTTACGAGGAGCAGCTGAGGGAACTGGGAATGTTTAGTCTGGAGAAGCGGAGGCTCAGGGGAGACCTTACCACTCTCTATAACTACCTGGAAGGAGGTTGTGGGGAGGTGGGGGTCGGTCTCTTCTCCCATGTTAAGAATGACAGGACGAGAGGGAACGGCCTCAAGCTGCACAAGGGGAAATTTAGGTTGGAAAAATTTCTTTACAGAGAGGGTTGTGAAGCATTGGAACAGGCTACCCAGGGAGGTGGTGGAGTCCCCATCCCTGGAGGTGTTTAAAAGCAGATGTGGATTTGGTGCTGAGGGACATGGTTTAGCGACCCTGGAAGTGCAGGGTGAACAGTTGGACTTGATCTTAAAGGTCTCTTCTAACCAGATGATTCTGTGATTATTAGAAGTTCACATCTCTTTTTTGGTCAGTTGGTATCTGGGGCTACTCTTGGTAACTCTCTTCTGATGTAGCAGACGCTGGCCATGCCTCTGCCACAGGGGCATTTTTCTTTCAGTGGCTGTGCCCAGCATCTGCCACCTCCTGGAATGAGGAAACTTAGTCCTTCAAAGCCAGGCAGCCATCACCAAAGGGTACTCCAAGTCCAAAAGAAACATTTCTTCTGGGCTCAACCCTCAGCAGGTTCTTTGCTCCTGCCAAAAGGCAATGAGCACTTTCCTTCCTTTGCCTGTTCCACTCCCCACAGCCTGGGGTGACTTCTAAGAGACAAGTCATACTCAGTTCCTGGATGTCAATCTCTAATTTCATGTCAAGTGTTAAAAAGGTGCCACTCATCAGTCTCAGAGCCAGGTCCGACTTCTCCCCTTCTGCTTTCTCCTCAAGGTCTGACACCTGCTGCAGAGTCAAGTACAGATCTGTCCTGGACTCCAGAAGCCTGCCAAGGCCTGGCTCTCTGCAGACTGTACACGTTTTATATTTCCTTCCCTGACACTGAAATTCAGTCAGACTGAACAGGCTCAGACACACAAACAAACACATTATACACACGTTAGTGGCCAAGATTGCCCAACACAGTAATTCTCGGAAGCTTGTTTCTTCAAGGCCAAACAAACAACCATTTTGAAAATACAAACTCAGTAAAAGCAAAAGTGCTTATAGTCAGAACGCTTCTCTGTTCTTCAGCCACTGCTTAGAAAGAGAAAGAAAAAATAATAAGCTGAAATAGTTCAACATTCAAATGTAAAGACATTTAGTGTGGTCCTGTCCTGGTCTCATGTGTCCCTGCATCTCATGGTCAAATGCCCCCACTCACTGCAGGGCGGTTGGACTGGATGATCTCTAAAGGTCCCTTTTCACCCAAAGCATTCTATGATTGGATGATATACTGTTTCATCTGAAGAACATTTGTCTCATTTGCTTCCTTTCAGTTTCCACCCTTTCTATACAATAATCTTAGACGTTGACTATCTTTATACAAGAACACAAAAACAGACAGGTGGGTCAAACTGAGAGCCCATAGCTTGGTATCCTGCCTCTGACAGCAGCTGGCACTGGATGCCCAGGGAAGACTGTAACACTATAGCAATAAATGTATAGTGATTTTTCTCCTAAAATCAAAACACTGAATACATACAAACATTGTTTATAAGAAAAATAAAGGAAATTGTCTGGGTTTTATCTGCTTTTTAATGCTGTTACAATTCCAAAAGCCATAGCACCACAATAAAGCAGGTTAAGTATTATACAACAATGAATTATCCCTAACAACTAGTATCTGCAAAATTGTTTTTCATCCACCTCCTTTTGCAAGTCTCAAAGGCAATCTTGTGATTTCTCTAGGTCCTATTAGAAGACTACCTTCTGGATCTGGAGTTGAGAAAAATGTGGGAGTGACCCGCCTAAAAGACCCAACGACTATCACTCCATCAGCATCAAGTCCTACTTGAACATGAGCTGAGGCATGGCTCATTCTGAGCTCTGCGACAACATCTATACTAGAACACAAACTAGGCATATGGAGGTCAGCTGGTTCAGAGCAGCCAGACTAGCAAACTGGTTAGTCCTAACACTGGATGGCTGCAACAATCTGCCTTTTGAAAACAGTTACTTGTTGTCTCTGACAACCCACACCCAGGAGCTGTTTGAGGAAATTGCTAGTTGGAACAGGCCAAACACTACTAGGAATGTGCTGGTGGGTTCACCAGCACCAACAGTCACGTTCCAGTGCCTGTGAACACTCCTGGGTATGCCTGAATTTATAGGGAAGTAGTTCACATCTTGCCTGTGCTGCACCCCTTCAGGTCTTTCACCCTAGGGCTCCTAGTCTGCTGTTATTCCATCAATTGGAGTAACAGTGGTGAGCCTCCACTTCAGAAAAACAGGACTTGTCAAAGTGGCTGTATTGGACCTGGAAGAAACACACTCTTCACAATCTGAAAGGACTCCTTGCTGTCAGGCCTGTCACCTACTTCTGCATCTCCTGTGATTCCAGGGCAATAAGGCACTCCAGCAACTCTGCACCCTTCATCAACATACAGCAACTTTCATGCAATCTGGTGTCACAGTCACCTCTTCTGTGTTCCTTGGTGTTTAGTCACTTCCTTTTTCTGAAGTAACAAGACTGTCAAATCCAAATACTCTGAGAAGAGCAGAGAACGCAATGCAATGGCTAGCAATAGGTAAGGAATCACAAAACTGCAGCTCAAGGATGGTGGTGAGGCAATGTGCGTGCCTAGAGGTTAAAACGTCACGGGCAGGAAGTAAAGAAGCCTGGAGCTGGAATCTCTCAGCATGCTAGATACATGAGATATGAATACTAACAGTTGGAAAACAGAACACATTTCTGGGAAATAGAGAAGACTTTAGAAAAAAAAATACTGAAAACAAAGTTCATTAGTGAAGCTGGGAACCCTGCCCTCTCCCTGGACCTCTGTGCAATTCTAAACACAATTGGATTGCAGGGTCTTTTATAAGGATGCAGTGAACTTAATCTCTGTTTACACAGTGGAGTAGCTCTGTCCCAAGAAAAATGTGTGGGTGTTGAGGTTGTGCTATGTTAACCCTGGCTGTGCCAGGGAAATAGTCATGGCACACTCTTTTCCTCTCCAGCAGTGACAGCCCTAATCCTTTTAGCTTGGGTGGATGCCCCCACCACGGGCTACTATGCAGGCACAGTATACCTCTGGTTCTGGTTACACTTCCAGTGAACTGTGGTGCCAGGCATAGTGCTGGCACCTGTACCACCCACACTGAGCGCAGGACATACAACTCAGAAGGAGCCAGAGGGCTATAAAGCTCTGGTTGAAAAGGACCCCACCATCCCAGCCTAAGAGATGCTTGGGCTTGCACCCACCCCTAGGCTGGCACTTAGCCACGGCACTCCAGTCCCCCAGGCAAAGGATCACTCAGGGGAGAGCCCTAGTAGAAGCCCTCGGTTTACCTCGGTATATCCCCTTTGAAGTCTACTCTTACTGTATGGCTTGAATTTCTCATTCGCAGACCCAGGTAAGGTGCAAAGTGTAAGGCAGTCAGAGGAAACAGAACTGGTTCAGCTGCTTTTCCGAGCAAACTGGAGAGGATAAATATTGGCTGGATGCAATTTTGCTGACCATTTTGTCTACAAGTCCCCTCATATCTTTGGGGAACAGCATTTCAATAATTTATAGCTAACATCACCTCAGACACCTAAGGTTGCCAATGTTTTTTTCTCCTCTATTACGGCTTGTTTAGCAATTCCTGAACTTCTGAATATGAAGGATATGAAAACAAGATAGAAAGACATTCCTGC
>NW_010420538.1:5103-8483 GCF_000710305.1 Buceros rhinoceros silvestris | reverse complement strand
TGCTCACACAACCTGAACTCTATCCTCCTTGAATGATAACCCAGTCCAGACACAATTCCTACTCTCGATTCGTCTCTGCACTTCCTACATCAGGAGCTGTTGATAGCTAACAGCCCTATATTCACACTGCACAACAGAAAGAGCACTGCACGTGGCACTCATCAAATTCCTTCATCTTCATGCAATAAACTGCATTTTATTTTATCCAACAGCAATCCTACGAATCACATTCATTTCCCTCCAAAGTGGGATAAAAGTTTACGTTTCCCCTCAGGCAAACATTTTACTTATTCTCCAAACTTGAACGATTTTAAAGGCACCTTTTTTGACATTCACTATTCAATATTTCATATTCAGATGCAAGACTAGAAAGCTTTTCTATTCTGGAGAACAGAACAATGTGATATTCCATTTTTTGTTTTTACTCCTGTAAGCCCTTAGATACCATCCTGCACCTGATACAATCCCACTGACCTGCCTACATTTAGTATAGGTTGATGCTCAATGAAGAACTGCAGGGTTTATTTTAAATCTGGTCTTGTGGTACAAAATAAACTTCAACTTGGAAAATCGGGCAATTGAGATCTTCATGTGCATAAGATGAACGGTTGGTTGGTAATTTATCTACTCTAGCTAGCTCTGCGTCTTGCTTTCACACGTGGCAGGCATGACCCTGGAGTTCCTGGCACACAGTTTGCTTTAGGTTGGCTCTAACACCAGAGGAGGCAAAGCAATAGAAGAACAGATCATGTCCTACTGGGTCCCAAATTTTTGTTCTGGGTCCCATTTCACAGTTATGCTCAGTACTGCTGGAAATGCAGCAAGAAATCTGGTTCAGGATAAGAACAGCCTGTTCCAAGACAGTTTCTTTCATCTCAGCATTTCAAACGCTCTTGAATGCTTGGCTCTGCATCCAAAGCAGAAACTCTTAATTCCATTCTAATGTTATGTAAGTACCAGTCTCATATGATTGTGAAATTATATAATGAAGAAGTTCTGAAATTTTGCTTACAGACTTGAGCCCTTGAAACAGGAGGAAAAAAAATTTTAAAAAATCAAAGAAGGAAATAATGGATAATGGGAAATCTGATGCTTTCAAAGTGGCGTTACATGACCACCATTAGAAAAACAGCTTCAAAACATAATTTCCTTTGAACTGGAATGGAACTGAAGGGTTCCCCTTGTAGTGGAACACATCCATCTTCCATTTTCAGGGAACGAGAGAGTGTCAGCTGCTGAAAAGAAATTACAGATCATATCAATCCAAACAATCTTTGCAAGTGTATTTGACAGAATACGAATGTTTGGGCCATTTCTGTAAACATCTCCGTGCAAATCTGTGGTGTCCCTCACAGACAGGTCAAGTAAAGAAAAGAGACTGGAGAATAAAGTTGCATAGAGCTTTGAAAGGTCAATCAACACCAGAAGAAGTTCTGAAATGCAGCACTGAATTTTCTAGAGGAGCAGCTGAGGGGAGACAGCTCAACATCATCCATCTCATGAAGTCAAACGGATTCAGAGTCCAAAATCAACGATGATATTCAAACTTACACAAAGGAATTATCTATGACAGATGTTCATTTCTAGGTCAAATACACATATATTCCCAACATTTAACTGGAAGCCTTGCAGTATCTCAGTCTATATTCTTCTAGTAGAAAGATGTCTCAGGATGCAGAGAACCTGTTCATAATCCTTTCCATGCATCCTTTCAACTACCAGCAGTAATGCTAACTTCCATTGTTTTATTCCAAGATGTGTGACATGTAACGTTTCTCTGAGGGATGCTACTCGTAATTTAGAAAAACCCTAGAATCAACACCTTCTTTAAAAGACCTTATAAACATTCACCTGACTTGGAGCACTCGGCTCTGTTAGTACCAAATCAGAGTCAAAATAAAGCATCTTTCCTTCAGGTTACCAGGGAGTCTGGTCCCAAATCACAGCGGTGTAGATTCCAGGAGCCATTTCAAGGCTTCCCTTCCTAAAGCTGCTCAATAGCAGATGCTTTTACTTACAGAAACTTCTCTCAGAGAATACTTAGTTGCTTAGGCCTTATCTTAAAAGGTTCACAGGCAAAGTTTCGAAGACAATGATCTCCCCGTATTGGGGTCAACCCCCGTTCTCCCAGCGGTCTCTGCAGTCACAGTGCTCTGTCCAGTATTTGCAGAAGCTTCTTACACCAGTCTCAAGAAATAATTCCTTTCTACCTCTGGGGATTGTCTTTATTTGCTCTTTTTTATATCACTTTCTGATGTCCTGTGAGTGATCCTCTTTCATGAGCTCTATGCAGTTTCCCAGTCATGCATACTCCATCTTGCTTGTCAGGCTGAAGCACCCAATATGCAAGGCTTCTGACTGTCACCTCCTGGTCACTCACCCCAGCAATTTACATTTATTTCTCTCATCTTGTCTGCCGGAGCTAAAAACGGCATGTTCTAAAAGCAAGTGCTTCACATGGGTAAATGACTGCAGAATCAGAAAGGATAAAGATGAAAGCCAGTTGGCAGAAAGCCATTAGTGGGAGAGACATCCTGCTTCTCAAACACTGCTTTCAAAAGGAAAGAGGAGATTATTAAAGTTATCATTAAATAGATTCACTGCTCTTTAAGAACAGCAGTATCTGGTTTTAATTGGAAGGATAAAAATAACATGAAATACTGTATCAGTCACAAAATCAAACAACTACAGCTTATTATGGCTTTGAATTGCCTCCCTTCCTAAGGCTATTATTTATTCTGTGTTGTAATTCATTTTCTTAATCAGCTTAGAGCTGCATTTAGTTGTTCAGGATTTTGTGGAGTTCTGGGGTTTTATAACCTGGACGCTAAATTAATCCAAGGGCATCTTGCCATGTTGATGGCTATATAGGATCCTTGGGAAAACTCACCTGCAACTAATCCTGCAGACAGAGAAGCTGCCTTTCAGGCACACAGAAAGAGCAATCACATTTGTAGGTTCCCAGCACAGCCTAGCAAGGAATATCACTGTCTCCTGTGATGAGGGACAGATGCTTCTCCACCACACTGTTGAGTACCATGCAGTTATGGAAGACACTAAGAGATGTGTGGAAACACAAAGAGACATTTGTTCTACATGAGAACAACAATTACCTGACATACGTCAGATTCTCTCTGGAAGGCCCCGTCTGTATAGCTGGAAATGCATAGAATTTAGAGGCTGATTTGGGGCTCTGAAACAAAGTCCACAGAGTAGCATTTCTGAGGGAGCTCACTCCTCCCCTAAAAGTGCTATATAGTGCAGTATGCACAGCCAGCTGCGTGATGGAGCTGCAGGCAAAGGCAACCCCCTTCTTCACAGTGCCCACGTCTAGCGCTCAGTACAGACCTGCCACTCAGATAACAAACGTGGCATTGTGG
>NW_010420538.1:0-5027 GCF_000710305.1 Buceros rhinoceros silvestris | reverse complement strand
ACACCCCTGCCACTCAGATAACAAAAGTGGCATTGTGGTCAGTGGCATTTTGCAGAAACCTGGTGAACTGAGAAATAGGAATGTCAATTTAGCAAAGTATAAATAGCAGGCAGAGCTCTAACTGCACGCTTCAAGTAGTAGCTAATGCTGAGCCAAGCAATTCATGCTTATCTTACTGCATCAAGATCTTGCTGTAGAACATGGAGAAATATCTAGTAACAAAATGAAACCATAGTTATCAGCTTCAAGTGCCATTTCCCGCAAAACCAACAGAAAAAGCTTCTTGTAAATGGAGCAAAGTCTTTTTACCCCCAGGCTAACCTTTCTCGATTAGAAATCAGGATACGGATCAACAAGAATGGAAAATGGTACATTAAATGTTGGTTTGCTTCTTGAAGCTCAAATCCCAGACCTCGCCACCTGTATTAATAAAGCAAAACTCAGAAAGTAGTTTCAATAGTAATGTTCACCATATTCAGACTTCCTCAGACTCTCGATCCAAGAGTCAACCAGGTCATTATGTTCATACCACTGCATTATGTTCATACACTCTGCCCCCAGTACTCATATTTTATCCTGAGTATTGAAAGGTTGAGATAACTTATGCCTCAAGCTCCTAGATTCACGTGATTATGCCACATATCCAGTTATAATTAAAAACAAATTTCTAGCACTTCATATGGAGAAGAAAGCCTTCAAAATGGCACTGCTAAAGCTGCAAAACTCCAAGAACTCATAAAAAGGCACAAAATACACTGCTTATTAAATCAGACTATTCTTAAGGTGCTCTCAAGACTGTGGGAGGAAAGATGGAGGTGGGACTACTGACACCATGCTGTCAAGCAACATCTTAAGCAATCTCTGTTTGCAGAAGCTAGGCAAAAACGTGCAGAAACCATTAGGAGAAATTAATGCATAATAAGTTTTTCTCTCAGATTCATCAATTGACATAATTAGGTTAAAGTTACAATAACTTGTTCCCAGCTTGGACTTGTCATTTGCTGCATTTGAGTCAGACACTGAGCCCAATAAAAATTAACTGATATATTAAAAAATTTTTTTCTCTCCCTGTTGTATATGATGCAAGACTTCAAAGAGCACTTCCCCCTGCACAGCTGTCCTGTTGCTTTCCAGCAGCCCCTGGAGATTACACATTTCAGCAGGTACCCATCCCAGTGCACCACCGTCTTCTCGGTCTTTTCGAACCAAGAGTTACTGCAATTTAAACTTTATATTAAAATCCAAGAAAATGCTCCCTGACCTAATAAAAGAGCTGCAACGTAAGAGCTAAGCTAGAGCAGCATTTCTATGAAGAATTCCATTTTTGCCTGAGAGTGTCCTGGCATCAGCAGTGCAAAAGTCTCATATTTCGGAAGGATGAATTTTTGTAATCCAAAGAGGAATCTTAGGAAGTCCTATCCTTTGAGAATCTATAGTTTTCTGTAAGATTCTGCTACTAGATATGTATTTATTTACCCTGAGAGAGAAGTATAATATTTAAAATTTTTGTCCTGGCTAAATAAGTTAAATGTACCATAGACTGCTCGAAGAGCTATACTCTGAAAGCAGGCAGACATGCGGATACATTGCCCTGCAATGGTTAAACACACCCTGAGAGCCTGCTGATGCTTCAATCAGAAGAGAAGCTGTTACATTCAATGAGTGGGTTAATGTTTTCTCAGACAACAAAGGAAGTCTCATCTTTATCCGTATGAAACTTTGACTTACACCACTAGCAAGTCTATGCATGTTAGGGACAGTATAACGTTCATGTCTGCCTGAGCTAACAGCTTTGGAAAGAGAAGCTGCTTCAGTTGGCCCAGACACATCACAGTTCTGAAAATTCCCCTTTTCTCCTCACCGGTATGACTCTGGGCCCTGTTGCAGCTGAATTCTCATTCACTGGTAGTCTGATTTTGCTCCCATCTCAGCTGAACAGATTATAAGTTTTCTAATCATTTAATCTACCCCTGACATATAAACACCCAAACAATTCTCCAGCCAAAAAACCTCACATTTGACAGGCTTCTCCTCTGTTATGACACTCTAACCTGTCCTTACAAGAAGAGATTAAATTAATCACGCACAAGCAACAAGACCTGTCTAATTTATCAGAAACCTATGCTGTTTCTTTAAATTAGATTATTTCTAATATAAGTTTTTCTCTCAGATTCATCAGTTGACATAATTAGGTTAAAGTTACAATAACTTGATCCTAGCTTGGACTTGTCATTTGCTGCATTTGAGTCAGACACTGAGAGAAGCTGAACTGCCCTGCAGCTGGTCTGTTTGTGGCCACAAGCTGGTCTTTCTCCCTCTGATATCCATCGGCTCAATAAAAGATGACATTTCACTAGAAACACTGCTTCATTTTAAAGTGTTTGCACCCAAACTTTCCACTGAAGTCTGCAAAATGCAGTAGAGGCCACATACGATTAAATCTGAATTTTTTTAGTACTGCTTTTAGAAAAGGCGGCTGTATGAGCTCCAGAGACAGTCTTGTGAGCACCAGAACCACGGAAGGCTGGTTTCTTACATATCCCAAACCTGAGCATCAGTAACGGTGCAAGCTGCCATCAGAGGATTTAGAGAGTCTCTTTTCCTAGTGGATTTTCTACTCAGTGTTGTATTAGCTCACTCTACTATGCACAAATTGCTTGTACTCTACTGAGCCATTCATCTTTACAGCAATTGTATGAACTGAATTACCTCTGTAGAGTTTGATTGAAACTGTAACGCTGTAGCAATTACACGAAATGCTGGCTTCCCTTTGAAGCCACCTAGAAGAGTTAGTATGGCTGAGGTCAGTCCCTTCAGCTGCGCGCTTCTTCGCCTAACAGAAACCTCTCGTGCAATGAGTGATAAAAACACAGAGCAAGCACCAAAGCAGATTGCTGAACTGAATTTGTGCTTCCAGAAAACAGCTCAAACTCCAGCTATCTCAGGAATATTCCTCTCAGGAAAAACACACCAACAAGACAAAAAAAGCCCTCCTTGTTGCTGTGGCTTAAAGACAGCTGTAATTTGAGAGAAAGGGGAAAAGGAAACCTAAGGAAGGGGCACAGCAGCAGGCAGCATAACTTTCCTGAGCCTCTGTCTGTCCATCTGCAAAATGGGGAAAAAACACATCTCCAATCCTGATACATACATTTGAAAACACTATATATGTAAGACCAATAATGGACCTATACATTGATTTCAGCAGGCTCCAGAACAGATCTGTGAGTATAAACAGACTGTCATTCCACAGCTCTCCTCAGCAGTTCCCTTGGTTCTCAAATAATTTGATAAATTTCTTCCATGCAGGTATTTTATTCATTTGCACGAGCGTTACTGAGCCATCCCTACCAAGCATCCCCATTGTTCTGTTCCCACTTATTCACCCAGCCATTTATTTATTGTTCTTTTCTTTCTCCAGTTCTATCACCCACTGAAAATACATCAGGTCTACTGTTTTCTTAACTGCTGGCAATCACACCCCTAACTTTTACAGCGAAATAAACACACTGCAGACGCTTTGCCAAGTCCCAATAGCGTCTTCTAGAGCTAAACCAGCTCTTTATCCCCGCCTGGTGGAGGGACCCACCCGTCAGGGGAAAGCGTTCACTCACGGCACAGCCAGTCTCCATCTGCAAACGCACTCGTAAAACGCCGCCAGCACCCGCCCGGGACACGCACAGGTATATCCACGCCAGCAAACACGGCTCAGACGGTGCTCCTCAGTCACGCCTGTGGACGTCTCAAAGAACCCTCCTGCCATCTGTTACCAGTTTGCTATGTTTTTAAAAAACCACACATAACATAAAAAAGGAATAAGCAAATGAATTGCCTGGCAGAATTTCACGTGGGGCTGTCTGGAAATCTGTTAACCTGTCTTTTCAGCAGCCAGGAACTGGACTGCTGCACTGCCGCGGGAACCGCCAAGATCAGAAAGCAGATTTGACATCCAGTTTGGGAAAAGCAGACTGGAGTGGCAGCACTTGTCAACACCAAGAAATAATGTACCTTTTTAATTCTGGTCCTGTAAACACGTAAATACAGAATCATTTTACACTGGTAAATAATCCCGTTACACTGGATGAATAAAGCCACCTTGCGGTGTCAGAGCTGACGTTACAAAAGGAATTGCTCTGTTGTTCTCCATAACTCAATTTTAACCCTTTGTCTCAATGTTAATGACAGCAGTGGGGTATGAGGCCACTCATTTTGTGTGACTTCCTGCACAACCTAAACTAGACTGTTTCACTCAACTAATCCTGATCCTCATTGTGTAAAACAATGAAAAGTATCAAGAAAATCTACATTTTACCCACACTGATCCTTCCTGACAAAACCTGTAAATCTTGTTACGAACACCACCAAACTTGTCTGAGCAGGACTAATCTCTGTTTACTGGTGTTAATTATATAGCTGTCACTGGTATTTTATAAACGTAATTATTCTTTTCTAGACCTCTGCCTGGAATTCTCTCTGAATACTGGCACAATGTGAGCATTTCTCTGATTTTATGGCATTTCCCTCCAATGCCCATTTAAAAAAAAAAAAAAAAGAGCAGCAGAGTTTTTCTGCCCATTTATTTTTCTTGCATAGAAATTACTGGGGCTTTGCAATTAAACAAACGTATCATCTTGCTTCCTTCTGGATAGGAGTCATAAGCCTGTATCAAACACTCTTCTGCCTTATTACCATTTTAATTTTCCTTTGTCTGTCTACCGTGGAACATCAGCGTCACAAGGATCTGTTTCGCTGAGAAGTGACTGTCCTTACCTCGGTAACTACGTATTGTTCGGGTGACTTCAGCTTCACCCAACTGCAGTGCGTTAACTACTGTTTCTAAGCTCGGCTGGCGTGTGCAGCTCTCATTTCCAACAGTCTCGGGTCACTGCTGCCTCATTTTCTGGTGTGGTTCTCTGGCCATTTAATACACTTGTGTTTAAAAACTCCTGCTCTTTCTCCGCAGTATCGTGATGATGTTCCTCACCCGTTTGAACCGGCCCACAGCCTGACAGAGCCCGTCAGGGGCCGTG
>NW_010420537.1:43192-57594 GCF_000710305.1 Buceros rhinoceros silvestris | reverse complement strand
GAGGAGGTGCTCCCTGCTGCAGGTGCGGAAGCCCGAGAGAGGGAGGCTCCTCCCTGTGTGCTGCTTTATAACCTTAACATGTAACAGTGCACCTGACCCTCTTTTGACCAATTAAATGCGGGGTCAAGGTACGTGCAGGGAATAATTCCCATTTGTCCAGAACTCAAAACAAGGAAGTTTAGCCCAAACCGGGACATTAGTTCAGATTCAAGTGTCAATGAAAACAAATCTTTGCCTTTATTGTAAAAGAATGAGTGGTTTGAACCTATGGGCTGATAGAGCTTAATGTAGAGTGTGGAAAGAGGATAAAAATGGGCTGTGTGAAACAGTGAGTAAAGGGTAAAATGCTCCCAGGAGCCCATCTGGGCAGCATCTCCTTTGCTACAGAGTGGCATGCTAAAATCATAGAATCGTGGAATGGTTTGGGTTGGAAGGAACCTTCAAGATCATCTAGTTCCAACACCCCTGCCGTGGGCAGGGGCACCTTCCACTAGATGAGATTGTTCAAAGCCCCATCCAACCTGGACTTGAGCAATTCCAGGGAGGGGCATCCACAACTTCTCTGGCCAAACCTGTTCCAGTGCCTCAACACCCTTAGAGGAATTTCTTACTAATGTCTAATCTAAATCTACCCTCTTTCAGATTGAAACCGTTACACCTTGTCCCCTCAGGAGTGTAGACTCCCTGAGGAAGAGTCCCTCCTCATCTTTTCTGTAGGTTCCCTTTAAGTCCTGGAAGGCTGCTGTAAGGTCTCCCCAGAGCCTTTTCTTCTCCAGGCTGAACAACCCCAATTCTCAGCCAGTCCTCACAGAAGAGGTGCACCAGCCCACTGATAATTTTTGTGGCCCTCCTCTGGACTTGCTCGAGCAGGTCCGTGTCTTTCTTGCTCTGCAAGCCCCAGGGCTTGATGTAGTACTCCAGGTGGGGTGTCACCAGAATGGATTAGAGGGGAGGATTGGCTTTCTGAGCTCTGAGTGCACATTACTGGCTCGTATTCAGTTTTTCATCCACCAGTCTCTGAAGTCTTTCTTCATAAGGCAGCTCTCAACCAATTCATCCCTCAGCCTGTATTGATTTGGGGGTTTTCCCTGACATAGGTGCAGGACATTGCACTTGATCTTGTTGAACCAAGATCAAAATTTTTATTTAAAAAAATATGTTCTTTAACTTTGAAGTGTGCTTTTTGTGTGTCTTAAAAGCTTAAAAACATTATTTTCTGAAGCTGGAGATGGATGAATAAGTCAAGTCTAAAAGTGGGGGACACGCTTTATCTGACACTCTATAGTGTCTCATTGAAGCAGTGATGGTTGATAATGGGTCACTTCAGAAGGTAGTTACCAATTTCAGTGTGATACAGGAAAACCGTTCCAGTTGCCTTTCACCTCAGCTTGTACCATATACATGGGCAGATTTCTAGATTGCTCTTTTCTTTAATTAAAAAACAAAAACAAACCAAAAAAACCACCACCACAAAAAAATGCTGAAGTTGTGGTACGGCTTGCAAAATGCTCGTGACTGAGTTCCAGTCAATTCTGTCATAGAGCATGCACAGATTTCTCTGTAGTGAGAAATGGAAAGGATCTTCAGTGTGTGACTTCTGGATTTATTTATACATGTATTTAAAATTAAATAAAAGTTGGTATACCATGGAATGATAACACAGGTGGCAATCAATAACACACAAGGATGAAACTGGAGCTGGATTGACATGTTGCTAAATAATGAAAAGGGAACCTATCTTTGTATACAAAATATGATTAATCTTTTATCAGTGAAAAAAGAGATGCGATTGTATTAAATGGTGTGTTGGGGAAGCCATAGGTTGTTATTGAAGGGACTGGATGTGAGGTTATACTGCACCATCTGCTCACAATGATCACACGCATTGCATGCAGACTCCTATGGAAAAACACTGTCTTTGGTGGAAGACGCAGTAGTCATCTACTTAAAACATGAGACCATAACAGGAGAGCAAGATTAATATTTTCTATACTTCATTTAGAAAGGTATTCTGTTTGGGTGAGTTTGGTCCGGATGTCACAAGTTTTGTTCAAATTAAAAAGCATGATATTTTCTTCTTTGTGAAAGGCTATAGAAGGCTCTTAATTTCTAACAAAATTAATGTTCTATTTAAAAAGATAAAGTGATGTTTTGTTAGTGTGTGATTATCTGTCCTAGATCATACTTTTTATATTAAGAAAAGGTGACATGTTGGTATCTTGGTTGAATATTGACATTGTGGACCTGAGACACACTGGAGCCATTCCCAGAGCATTTGAAGGTTAAATGAGGACAGTGGAGCCAGGTCATTTTCAGACTGACTTTTCTCAGCATTTGTGAGGTATGAGACTATACTGCATCCAGTATTGTAGGAATTAATGTGATGTGACATGTCTGAATATCAGAGGCTTTATAGTTCTTCAACATTCTTCAACAGTGCCATCAGAGTATTGCTGTCAGCTCTGCTGCATTTCTCTGTTTTAACTGCAGAGAAAGATAAATTCTAGTACCAGCCACTGAATTGTTTATGTAATCTCATTACTTACATATGCTGCAATTTGCCTTCATTCTTCCATGTGCATGTGGTAGCACCATGTTAGCAAGATTAACAATACATGCAAATTGGTTATTTGGTGATATTTCCATCTATGGGATTACGTCTGTTTTCTTCTGTTAGAAGCTTTTCCACTTAATCATATAAGAAAAGAAGCCTTTCTTTCATTTTTCTTTAATGCTGGGGAAGTACGATAAGAAAGACAAGAAGGCAAATTACTTTTATAAAGACAGTTCTTAGCAGTTGAATTTAATTTTCATTGTGACCTTAACTTGCTTGGAAGTTAAAATGAAGGCTGGCTATTTCTATAGGAAGTAACTCATAAATTGTTAACGATTTTGTCTATTTTCAAGGAATAGAATACCAATACCATAACACTGTGTGTATATCTATATATTTCAAATATTAAGAATGGATTATTATGAAGAATATTTTGTGGAATATTGTGCAACCTTGGTTTTTCGTGTGTCAGATAGTCATAAGTTTTAAACAAAATGTTTATCTACATGTATAGATACATCTACATATATTATGCGTTGGGTGCAACAAGGACTTCTGCATTTTAGAAGGAGGGATCAGAAGATATTTTGGACACATGAATTTCAGACTGCCCTGTTGTTGCAGTTAGTGTGTAGTGTAAAAATAAATTACTAATTGAATGGCTGGAGTTCAAGGTGGTGGGAAGAAAATAAACTGTTACCCATTAAGATAGCTTGTTCAGTCAGTGTAATTTTATAATTAAAGAGAAGGAGAATAAATAGTTTTAAATAGAATTAAATAGTTCTGTCATAACTCCAGGTTCCTTTTGTGGTAGAAAGATTCAGTGACTTGTCTTCTGCCTCAAACTTATGCTTTGGAAAGAATTTGTATTAGGTCATTGCAGCACAAGGTTCTTGGTAGAAAAAAAATGCAGACTTTAAGATAGGAGTTTTTTAAAAATCTTTTTTAAAAAATTACATGTTTTAACACAAGTTAGTATTGCATCAGAGGACTTTGAAATGATTGATAAGAAAAAAAGCTTGTGGAAGGGAAAAGTTTGCTGTTGGAGAGCAGGCATCAGGTGGTAGACTTCGCTACTACATGCTTTTGTACCACTTGCACACAAAAACTTTGGGAAGTAAACACCTGTGTAAAATGAATTATGCAGAAAGTGTGCTGTGTTGCTTAAAAAGGTTGGCTGCCTTTTTGCTTACACCGTCTACTCTCCTGCTGGATTTCCAGTTCTAACAGAGTAGTGCTATTTTTTCAACACTTTTAAAAGTAGTGTTGAGATAAACAACAACAGTATTACCTGAAGTACACAGTGCTTCCTACTGCAAGGGAAGTAAAACTAACTTCTTTTATATGCTGATCCTGCTTCTTGTTCCATAGTTCAGAAAAAAGCCCAGAATTTAATTTGAAGTTGTAGGGCTTTTGATGCTATGGTATGATGTACGCAATATAAATCTTGGTTTTTCCCTGAGAATATATTTGCAGTTCTCAAGGTTTCTGTACATGAAGTTTACTTAAGCAAATACCAAGCATCAGATATTTGTATTCTTTGATTTCTCAGTTGCCCCAGGGTATCTGTAACTACTGCTAAAGTCATTGTTGTTCCACTTATGTAGTGCTCATAGTAAACCAACATAGTAGTTCAGGTAGAACCGTAAGTGATCATCTTTAGGCTGCAAAGCTTGTTGAATTGATTTCTGCAATCGAGGCACTGAGATGAAATGGTCATATTGATGTATGGTCTTGTAATTTTTGCTTTACAATTGTTCTGATATTGCGAGAAGGTCTTTTTTGTTTTTCATTTTTTTTTGTTTTTCTGGCTAGGTCTGATGTACACTCTTGAATAAACACAGATGAATTCAAGCAGCCTTGCAGAGTCATGTCTATTTTTGACTTGTGTGATTACTGGGATTAAAAAATATTTGCCATTTTCACACATTCCTACAAACCTCTGGCCTCAGTGTCAGCCCTGTTTATTATTTGTACCATTGTCCTACATAAGGATTTTGCAAATTTGACTGCAAAATAATGTGGAGAGTTCCCTCAGTAGATCTAACTAACATATTTGTGGTTGTCTGACTTATTCCCCAATCCAAATAAGAGTCTAAAAGCACATCTTATTTTATAATTGAGAAAAAAAAAAGAGGTTATTCTTCAAGAAAGAAGGCAGTGTAATCTTTATCTAAGTTTGAGAGATCCTTAAATCGCTCATTTAAAATACACAATTAGTAGGAATGATCCTAGGCCCGAACACTCTGTATTGACATAGAGGTTTCCAAAGATCGTGGCTTTGCAGTTTTGAGTTGAACTATTGTTGGCTGTAACTCTGTATTGCTGCTATAATGCCACATTGGCTTTTCTTTGTCTTTTCTCTACAGCTGCATAACTTCAGTGTAATTCTCCCAATTAAGTCTGTATTCAGTGAAATCGGATTTTACTTTGTTTTTTAATGCAAAGTGTGTTCTTTCTGTCCTAGCAGGTAAAGGGTTTTAAATCTAGCAGTGCCGTGGATTAACACTACTAGGTTTTATAACTATTAATGGAAATGCGTAGAGTGATTTCAGAAGAAAATATTCATGTAAATTTGAGTAGTTTTGGTCAGAATCTTGTAATAACTTTAGCAGCTGTGCATGTGGATTGTCCAGTCTTTGAATCAAGCCAGCCCTTGGGCACCACGCAGAAATATTGTAAACATTTTAGTTTCAGTAAATCTCTTATCTTTAATGCTTGGGTATATGATTGGGCAAACATGTTAAGTAAACTTTTTTTATTCAATCTGTGCAAACATATATTTTAGTGTTATCACACATAGTTCCTTAGCCATAATTCTGTGTTCCATTGGCAATGTTAATTTAGAGGTTTTCCATTTTTCAAATTTACACTACTCTTCTTCCTATCCCCGCACTTCAGCTTGGCGCCCCCTCAAAGCACAGCTTCCCATTAGCTTAAACTGGTTTGAGAATGGGCTGCCGTCAGAAGAGGTAGCCTTGTCTGTCCGTCCTTCCAGCACCAGTCCGTATGCTCCAGGAACCTGGCTCTTGTACCAGCAATGAGTGAACAGGAGCAGGTGGAATCACCTGGAAGCTTGGTTGTAGAGGAGGTTTTGGTGTGGTTGCATTGAGCCAGATGGTGACATTGAGTCACTGTGTATGTGTGGATGCATGATGGCATGAAAGTGCTGACATACAGCTGGAGGAGTGTCTGCAGACAGAAGTGGAGAGCCGTGGGTGTATAGATCCTTATCCATAGCCAGTTTAAATATGCTGTGGTCAACTTGAGACCTCAGGAAACCACATCTTCAGCTGTCCTGATGCACATATTTGCGGAATCGTTCTGTGAACTTTAACAGTGAAATGACCTGGGTTACTGTGGATCAGTGCACTGAAACCATTCAGAAGTGCCTCCTGTACATGTAAGCTGAGAGCACGGGTGTGGCAGCCTGGAGATGGGAACAAAAGCTGCAAAGCAGGTGAAATAAGCTGGCCTTGCTGCCTAACACTGCAAAATGGCCTTAACACCATTTGCTGCCCGTCTTTGAACAGCAGCTTTCTATTTCAGGTGCAAAGGAAACTTACCTGAAACTTTCCTATTATCTGATAAGTTTTCAGTGGTATGAGAATAAGGAATCTAGGAAAAATTAAGATACCCTTTTATTCTATGCTTTATCTGAATTGTATCTGTGCTGAAGAGAAAGCAATTTTTAAAAACAGGAAGTCACCATTAATGAGCATCCCTTGATGAAGTTATCTGTGTAGAGCTGCTGAATAACTCATAGGACAATGTCGGTGTCATGGTGGATTGGCAGTGAGTTATCTAAGAAATATTAATTGTATTATTAACATTCTTGACAAAAGCAAACTGGGAGTATGTACCGTAATCACTGTGAACAGTGAGGCAGTTCAGAGGTGAAGCGGTTTCATGTTTGATTGCATCTGTCCATTGAAGAACGTTTTCTTGTAGAATTAGGCAGAAACAGATCTTTAAATGAGACAAGTTACATTAAAGCACTGAGAAACTCTCTGCTGAATTCTGAAACCTAATGATTTGTTAGAAGTTGTCAAGAATCTATTCTTAATGTTATTTTGTTAATTGATAGAAAGGTTAAACAGTGTGGATTGAGCCAGGAGTACTTTTAGCTGCAGTAATGGCCAAGTCTTTCTAGCTTGCTTGATTTACAACCCTTGAGACATTATTTTAGTTATATTAGTGGAGGTCAATGAAGGAGACAACAGGGCAATTTTTGAGATCCAGAGAAGAAGTTGACTGAAAGAAGCCATCGTGCTCCCAAAGCTTGGAAACTGCAGTAGACAAAGGTAATTGCCTAACAGTAGAGGGAAGAAGTATGAACCAAACACAGATCTGCCCCAGCTGGTTCAGTTGTACTGGAACGCTTAGGTATTACTTGTAGATCTGTGGTGAGTAGGGCATCGTACTCATTTTCCGAATTGTACCTGTTTGTGAGGCTTTTCCTCAATGTTAATAGAGCTAGTAGGCTCCACAGAAATTCTCATAAGGTCTGTATTAAAGAGACTTGATGCAGAAGTAAGAAAGCCAGAAATTTGTGCCAGAAGGACTGGGCAGTTGACTGATGGGAGAAGAGAGCCAAGCCTTGTTCAGAGAAGGTTATTATTTCTTTTATACTATCTCTTCCAATTTAATTTAAGTGAAGACAGTGCCAGTTTGAAGAAGAAAAAAGTGAAACTGAGAAGAAAAGTGCTTTTTATTTAAGTGATGATGTGAAGATTAACCTTAAAGTGCAGACAATGCACATTTCTGCTGTACTGTTTATCTGTGATAATGAGCTTGTAAGTTTGGGGTTTTTTCCTATAAAGTTTCATCTCCAGTTCAGTTGTTTTATAACTGGTTACAACATTTGTCATTGCATTATTCCTAGCAATGATAACTTGTGTGAGTTGTATTGCTCCAATCTCTTTCACGGGCACCCCCTTGTCGTGGGGAAGGAGCTTGCATGCCCTTGTGAGGTTGAGAGCTGTGCTGGTGGTGGCATGTGCCTCCGGTGGGGTCTCCCAGGCCAGACAGGTCTCGGCTGAAGGGTCAGACAAAGTGTGTCCACGGGCAGGATGGGCTCACTAGTCTTCGGGCAGCCATCCTAGGAGAAGGACAACTCTGACTCCAAACCCGGGCAGATGGAGCTCGTTTAGCCTTGTAAGGCATCCATCTAAGAGAAGGACACTCTAAACAAACCTATGACCCGAGGACTTCGCTGTCACCGTCCAAGCTCGCTAGGCCCTGGCAGATGAACCTCAGGTGTAAAGGGTGGAGCCAGTTCCGCACACACTGCGCCTCACCTAAAAAATCCACTGCACAGGCCTGAAGGGTGCACTCACGTTTGCAAAGCCCTGTAGCGAACTGACTACCGTCAGTGGTCCACTCTGGCCTCCAATCAGGAGATTTGGAGACACACCATACATAACACTGCTGTCTCCTTTGAGACATGTAGGATCAGTCTCGAGGAGAAAAGACAGCGCAGAAAGAACCGTGCCTCGATTATACCACCCAAGGAGACCTTCCGGTGTGCTTTTAGCAACCGGACTTGCCTATCCCGCATTGGCCTTTTCAGCCATCAGCGCGCTTGCCGTAAGCATGGGTGAAGCCCTTCCCAAATCTTCGTTCGGAAGCCAAGCCACGATGATGATTGCTCCAGTGGGTGTTCTCTGTGCTGCCTGATGGCTTCGAACAGTTGATGTCAGGTACCTGTTTCGTATTTGGGTGTGCGACTGAGGGAAAGCTTGTAGCACGTCCTCTGAAAACATGAAGACTTGCCAACCCTTTCCTATGCTCTTACTGTATTTCAGTGCACTGTGAATGAAGAAAGTGAACTTGAGTGTAGTTGTGCTAAATACACTAAAAAGCCTGTAAGTATCAGAAGAGTTGATTTTTCTTCTGCTGGGCTCTGGCTACTAATGCAGGTTTAAACTACTCCCTACCACCCCCAAAAAATGTTAAGCAATCAGTGGACTGATATAGCTAGGCAGGAAACGAATGTGCAGCAATAAAAATTTCTAATTGATAAATAATTGTGTCCTTTTTAAATTTTCTGTTTTAACAACTTTTCTTCATTGGTGTGGGAAACTTCTTGAGGTCACTTGTGCACTAAAGAATGATTTGCATGATGGCTAGAAAGTACAAAATGCTTGATCCTAAGTTGGGCCATCAGTTCAACCCTGCCAACTAGAAGAATTTTATTTCCTTTCTGCATTTTGGATTCATATTTGATCCTATGTAGCAGCTGATTAATATTGTAAGATATTTTTTCTTTGGAAAAAGGATCATAATAGTGTGTACAACTGTAGTCTTAAATTGTAGTTGTCCACGTTAACAAGCTTTTTCATGTGTTTCCACTTGCTCAGATGGATCAAATAGGTCATTCGGAGAAACTGCCTGTTATCTAAGACTGTGGGCGGAGTGGGTTGGAAATGCTGTGCACTGCAGGTCAGGGAATTAATTTGCAGCAGAGCACCAGAGGGAGGAAAACAGGCTATTTGCCAGCTCAGTCCTGAATGTGTTGGGGATGCAGTAGGGGAAGACAAAGCAAAGGAGGCAGTAGGTCAGGGTTACATCACCTCCGTTCTGCTCATGGCTTCCGCTGAGGAGCAGCTTTGGAGCAATAAGGCAGCAGTGCCAGCCCTCTGCCAGGCTGAAATTCTTTTGTGCTTGGGAAATCTTTGAAGTACATTTTAGAGTGGTTTGGGGATCACTGTACCCATGGTAGGCAGGCAGTTACCTGGCACTGGTGGAAGAGAAAGCCCATTTTATGTTTATTGCAGCGAATAGCCATGTTCAAAGGAGATGGCTCTTACTCTTCTGTTGCTATAAAGCTATGTAAAATGCAATGTTAAGTGTATCAAAGTTACTAGATTATTTTCAGATTTCTTTTAACACAAGACAAACATTTTGAGAGCCTTTACTAAAAAGGCTTAAGTATGTATATATTGCTGTGAGAGCATGTCTGTATCCATGGTACTTCACTAGTAATATTTTGATTCACAGACTAAGTGCTTAAGTTATGGGAGGTATGGCTGAAAAGCTCTGTACTGAGAACAGTCTTTCAGTACAAGTTTGGGAATACTTCATTTCAGCAAAGACATGTCTAATATTCGTTAAAGGCTTTTCAGTGTGGAGGAGTAAAACATTTTTTTTTTTCCTTATGGTAGCATCTGGAACACTGACATTTTTGAGATCTGATATTGCTCTTTTCTGCAGAGAGAGGATGATGCCCTGTAATGATGCTGTACTTACTGTAGCCTCTCAAGTGGGTCTTAGTTGTAAATAGCCTTTCTGTAAATGGGGATTCCTCTTAGTTACTGAGAGCTCTATTTGGGTGGGTAGTAAGATAGAGGGAAGTGAATTCCATGATTAGGTCTTTGTGTTAGAGATGATCAGAACAGATGTAAGTTAAATGTAATTTGTCAAAAGAATGCATACTGGCTTAGTAAAAAATGTCATTTTAGCTAATAAGTAGTTACTACATCTTTGTTAAGAGACCATTTTTACTGGAAACAGCGCTCAAACGGCTGCGACCTCTTGTTTGACAGTCAGTATGCCAGTGTTCACCTCTTCATATGTATCAATTGGAGATGTAATTATTCAATGTATGCATAAAAACTTTGAATATATGCAGGAGGTCAGATCAAAATTTCCATTAATAAACCTGTGATGTTTGGAATGTTTAGTGCCCTCTTTGAGGGTACACTAGCAAGACAGGTCAGGAAGAGGAGCTTTGACGTTTCAGTTCAACAGAAACTGCAGCAGTTGTTGCTGGGCTGGGGCAATACAGCATTTAGATCACTAGAGATCCCCATGCCTTTAATTCATGATGAATTTGGTACCGGTCTATAGTGGGCTGGGATAAACTAGGGTAGAAAAATCCCAAGTTACTATTAAAAGGTGGAGCATCTAGCAGTTGGCAGTGGGAAATAGTAAAATATTTGATCAGACAAAGAAGAGAGACTGAAAGCATGGGCCTTTGGGATCTGTGCAAGATGGGTTGGAGAGAAAGCAGTGGAACTTGTTGCTGTCTGGAGAGAGACTTTGGATCTCTGATGGGTGAAACAGCTGTCTGTAGAGACCCTGCTGGGTTCTGAAGACAGGACTTTTGGGTGTCCTTTGAAATCCTGCTGCTTACATCAGAGTACATCACCTTATTACTGGTTTCTTCTGTTAATGAAAGTAACCCATTAAAACCTGAATACTAGCTTATTGCTTTAATTACAACAAAATCTTTCATTATGCTTGCCCTTAGTGTGTGTTTATCAGTTGCTTCGGTTGTCATAAATGTGACAAAGGAGTTCTGCAACATCAAGCCAAAAATGAATGAAAAAATGTGAAGGATATATTTAAACAAAGACTCTAAAATACCATCTATTAAGCTCGTGGTGGTATCACGAACTGAGTTACCTTGAATAGATTTTACTCACACTTCAAAAAATGGGTATTGAAGAGTTACTGAAGAACATGGAAAGTTACCTTCCTCTAAAGAAATCTTGCAAAGACCTCAGGAAGGGCATGTTAAATTTAATAGTATAGAAGAGCAGCACAGATTTTTATCAAGGATGTGTGTGAAAGGGTGGATAAGTTTGCCTTTTGATCTAAACATACGTTTTAGAGCATAAGTAAGATGAAGTTACTGGCTTTTTTTTTACCTGTTCTGAAAGTGAATGTAGCAGTGGCTGTTAGCTTTATGCTCTGATTATTGAGTATATGGCCAATTACTGCTGGGCCAAAAATAAACCAACTTTTTGTCCTCTGCTGTGGGTAACTACATACACTGTCTCACTACCACTCATTATCTTTCCTATCAAAATAGAAGAAAAATGCTCTCCGTTATGTGAAACACTGAGCTCTGTTTTCCAGGAAATGAGGAACTTGGAGGAAATCCCAAAGTAGCATCTCTGCAGTGGCTGCCTGTTGTGCTGCTGGAGAGCCTAAACAGAGCAGCTGAAACAAAACTGAGCTCATCCTGGTATGCAAACGAACCAAATGATAACAGATAAAGCCACCAAAGGATACATTAAAATCCGGAGGCTTTTATGTAGAAAGATGGATCAAGTGAAAGATTTACTACTTCAATTCCAACTAATTGATTTCTGTTGCTTAAATTAGAGCAAAACCTCAGTGTTACCATGTAGCCGAACCCATTCGTTCTTAGCTTACAAAGCAGAATACAGTAATTAACTAAATTGAATGTTTCTTGAAGCTCTTTGAAAGAAAAGACTAATTTGCTTACAATGCATTGGATAGTCTGTCTAAATTGGCTGGCATCCTTCCAGTTTCAAAGTCGCTTAGATTTGAAATTATGGAAGCAAGTACTCCAGATTTCCTATTTAGGTTACTCTGCTTTGGGTGTCATAAGGAGGAATGGAAGAGGGAAGTAAAGTGACAGAGAATTGGTTTTGTGTAGTAGGATAAAATAAACACTGTAGAAAATCAGATAATTTGGGAAATGGAACATCTGGAAACAGCAAAAACAATTCACCTGTAAAAAAACTTTCAGCATTTATACACTAAATGTATATATATAACGTCAGATTCAAATATAATTCTTCTCAGAGTTCCCTACCATAATATTTCTTTGTAATTCCTGCAGCTTTTGTAAAATTTAACTGGTAGGAGTACTTTTT
This sequence comes from Buceros rhinoceros silvestris, assembly GCF_000710305.1. Taxonomy (NCBI): domain Eukaryota; kingdom Metazoa; phylum Chordata; class Aves; order Bucerotiformes; family Bucerotidae; genus Buceros; species Buceros rhinoceros. The sequence continues at coordinate 45,408 of NW_010420537.1, read as the reverse complement.
ACCACTGCGTCTCTCTGATGCTAAAAGGTCTTTGCAAACTTCTATTAACTCCCTGGAAACAGGAATCTGTCTATTTCATCCTACTCTGCCAACCTGTATGACTGTGATGGTAAAGTGGGAGCAATAGGTAAAGCACCTGGTCTCAAGAGAGATCAGTAATAACTGGTTTAATAATAATTAATAAAAATCAGTAATAAATCAGTAATAACTAATAAATATGCAGTGAGTGACTCCTACAGTTTAAATGCTTTAATCCTCAGTTTCATTCTTTGCTTTGTAATTTCAGGTAGGAAATAAGTGGTTTAGGAGTGATTTCCTTGTGGGACCTACTTTCAAGATACTTTGGTTCCCCAGCTAGACCAAGCTCAATGCTGATGAGAGAAGTGTACTCAATACCAGACCAAATCTTTGTTCGCGAAGCCAAGCCATGATGATGATGACTCAATACGAGAAATTAAGAAATGGAAGGAAGGAAAATAGGAAACACGCTATTAGTCTGCGTTTTCTCACTATAAAGCATCACACTAGTTTTCACCTGACTCCTTGGATATCTCCATTTTATCTTGAAAGAGGGAGGTGGTGGCAGTCTGGCTTGTTCTTCAGCCAGTGGTTCAGGACGGTGGTGTCAAAACAGGGTGTGGGCGTCTTTGCTCTGTTCTGTCTTCTAGGATTTGAACTTCAGTTCCCCTTGTGGTTACACTAGGGATTATTGTGAGGCTAGTTTTTCCCTCAGTTTCTACAATGGGCATCTCTTTGGACTCCTGGGGATCCAAGTGCCCCACTACTCCTGGCAGCATGTTATACTCAGCAGAGTGAGAGGTGTGTCTCTACAATGAAGTCTGACCAGTGTATGCTGATCAGTCTACCTGTGCTTTCTTGTCTTTTCTCATACCTGCTGGCCATGATCTGTGTTGTGATGACACGGAGGAGCTACAGAGGATTTTATTTTCGCTTTTCAGATTTGTTTCTAGAGAAGATGGTTGAATATTATGTATGCCAGTGTGTTTTTAAATGTACAGAGTGTTTTTTGTTTTTCACAACTTCACTGAAATTAAATGTGTTACCATATGACAGACTTGCAAAAATTGCTTTAATTGTTAACATATAATGTACTTTACATTAATGTGTAGTAAATATTGCCAGTGGTTTGTTAGTTCATTGTGTTGCATGAAGACAACTGTGATATTGGCATTAATGTTAAGATTATTTTGTGGCAATAGTGGTTACAGCAGTCTGTACTGAAATAACAGAAAACGTAAAATTTTTTTGTACCTATAGTAGGTTTTGTCTTTCTCAGTGGGGAACATACTAAAGGGGCAGGTTTCTTCAAAACTCCTGTCTTCTATTATTTTTTAAATGCAGAGGAAAATAAACTGGTAAACTGTAGACTTAAAGCAGTTCTATTGTTAAACAGTTCTGTACAGACAGGTTTGGATTTGTTGGAAAAATATTTTAAGTAGAACATGAAATCTGTAAATAGTGGAAGAAGTATGAGGCAGACAAAACATCCTTAATAAAAGCGCTCAGCCTTTTTCATGCTCTGAATCTACCTTTATTACGTTAATCAAATTCCACGCAGTTCCCAGCAGGATGTGTGAAAATTACCTTTTCAAATAAATGAATACAGATTATTTACTGCATATCAAGAAGCTGGTTATAGGTTTTTGATCTTTGTCCTGATACAAATGTAGATCTGAGCAGTTGTTAAGACCCTCTGACAAGTGCAGTGTCCTCTTAGTTTCCTGGAGGGCTGTGAGGGAGGTGGCAGGCAGGTGTGCCAGCCCTTACCCATTGGGCACTCAAGTGTGGAAACCACCTGCTTTACATTCGCAGGATGAGTTTAAGTCTATTCAACGACAGTGGTCCCAATATAACTCAATTCCTAATTCTCCAGGGTACTGTCAGGCATTCTTTTGGGCAAGAATAAAGTGCCTATTGTTGGGGGTGGAGAGAAGAAATCAGAGAAGTCTAATTTACTTCTAGTTTATTTACTGCTATTTTTCAGACAGATAGCTGAAAGTAATGAGCTCTTTAAATGATGCCTCCTTATCAGAATTCCCACTAAAGTAGTTAAGTGCAGCAAATCTGAGAAGGCAGCCTCTAGGAAAACTACAAAAAGTGGTTTGCCACTTTTATGCATTTTCTGTATTACTTAATTAGTTGGTGCCCCACTAATAAATTCTATTTTTAAAGTTTGTGGGATTTCGATGGGAAAG
>NW_010420537.1:16474-43103 GCF_000710305.1 Buceros rhinoceros silvestris | reverse complement strand
ATGTAAGCTAACCTATATTTTGCTTCAGGACAATGTTTTGAACATCATAAATCAAATCATGGAGGAATGCATTCCACATGAACGGGCAAACCGAGACTTTTGTGTTAAGTTTCCAGAGGAAATACGCCATGACAACCTTGCAGGACAGCTTTGGTTTGGAGCAGAAGTAAGTCGCTCACATTTCTGTTACTTGGGGTTAATGGACAATTTCTTTTGTGTCATGAAGCCAGAATTTTAAAGTACAACTTGAGACTTTTGTGAAAATGGTACAAGTAATTACAGAGCAAAGTAAATATCTTCAAACACTTCCTCTGGATGCTTAATTGAAGGAGTTTCTTTATGGTTTTGTTATTGATTGAGCTAAAAGCATACTGGTTTATTTTCATAAAAATTGTCTGCTGTCATTACAATCACTTCTTAAAAACTGTTCTTTTGTGAATTAGCATCTAATTAATTATTATGTTATATCCTGATGGGCTATCTCACATCTCATCATTCTTGCATCTCATGATTCTCACATCACATCCTTCTATGCATATCTCACATGTGTCTGAGATTTCTTAGAAACAAATAAATAAGGGAATTTTATCAGCTAAAAGTTTATCTCCAACAAGCGTAAGTGCATGCTGTCACTTTGTTTTAATGGCTATGTTATACTGTAACTCAAACATATATAACTTTGAACTGACGTTTTTTGCACATAGCAATTTTTTTTGAGTGTATATTAAAAATATAATGATTTCTTTGAAAAAAAACTGAAGTCCACTTTTCTGTTTTCTCTCAGAAATGCTTTTACAGCAGCCTGTAGGAACAAGGGATTTTTGTAGTAAATAAGCTTTAATTATTTTAACCAAGGAAAGCCTGAAATATCAGAAAAAAGGAAGCGAAATGTAACATACTTACTCATTAGTACTGATGTCTGTTGGCTAAAACAAAAAATAAATAATTGTGGCATATTTAATGATAAACTTAGTGTCTTTAGGTCTGCTGACCTGCGGGTGGCTAAGCCCCATGGATTTGTTGAGAGTTGAGGGGGGAGCAGTCCACACATCCCACTGCAACAGCACAGTGTTGTTTTGAGCTTTGCGTCTCCTGTATTTGAAGCAGTCCTTCAGCTCCTGTTATACTTTCTTTTCTCTACCAGTTTCTCCTTCCGTTTTAAAGTGCATGCTCTCCATCAATAGTTTGTTTCTTGTTCAGCCCAATATGCCTCCGTGTGTTCTGTTTCTGAAACTTTCTTCGACGGTTGTTAATCGTAGGCTCATCTGAGTCAGGGAAGTCTTGGATAGAATTTGCAAAATGAATTTGTTGTGTCAATGCTTTGTAATCCTGTTCTCAGCAAAAACAGCAGCAGTTTATCTTCTTACTGTCATGTGATCTTCACTGCCATCATCCAGGTGAAGCCATGCTCAGTTTTAAAATGCAGTCTGACACGTTGGCATATGGTAGTCATGTAGGAGAAGATGGGGTCATTCTTTCTGTAACCATCCATAATGAATCCCTGTGGAGCCCATTATCCTTTCTTACTCTAAAGCACTAACAAACCGGGATTACAGCAACAAGCAAACGGGGAGAATGCCAGGCAATGTCATAACTTATTGCATTGTGGAAAATGCTTGAGGGAATCACTGATGCAGCTGGTATCTTCTAGGAGGAAAAAGTGTCTTCCTTTATTCACTGTTTGTGTTACATAAGCTAATGTTTTTACTCTTTCTAAACCAAACTTTCACTGTCTCCAAGCCTGGAGAACAAGGCTGGAGAGACCTGTTGGTTTCTGAGAAAGTAACATATGCAGCAGTGAAGTAATGCTAACTCGTACTACTATAGACACTATGCTCCTGTAAATTCATGTAGCAAGGAAGACTGGCTATGTATGGACTGTTACACCTATACACTTGTGTCCTTGTCAGTGCATTCACTCTGAGTTATCAGACTAAGAGTACCTATCAACAGGTAAGACTTGCCTTATCCATACTTTCCCACAAATAACTGCTTTGGCTGATAAGAGGTAGGAACGTGGTCTTCTCTGAATGCCTTTAAAACATGAATCAGTGCATCAGGCTGCTGAGCAAGGTCTGCGATTGCAGGTCCCCCATACAGAGCTGCAGAAATGCCTCCCATCCAGGGCATTGCAGGGGAGAAGGGAGGGACACAGAGCTGCAAACAGAGACTAAAAAAAAGAAAAAAGAGAACTTCGAGACTAGAACAACTTTGGATATTTTCAGTTAATAAAAATATTTCCATTAACACAGTAAGTATGATTTATACCGGTGCTTGTTGTCTTCCAAATATATCCATAAAGAAATAAAGCCACCAGCAGAGATTATTAAATAGCTTCTTTTTAATAGCAAGATTTTTAAAAAGTTTTATTAATGTGTTAGAGTTAAAATCTACTTTTAATGTCTTTGTGAGCTGGTCAGAGGGAGTGGATGTAATTCTTGGGGCAATGAGTTTCTTAAATAGCTATTTTGCAGAAACCAAAAGGGAAGAATCTCTTGTGATCTGTTTTTTTTTATCATCTTTCCTATAAAATATATTCACAACTTCTGTGGTAGGCTGGGTATTGATCTAGCTGGATCCCTGGTCTGATAGCCAGTATGAGCAGTTTTACTGTACAGGCATCACAGTTGCAGATTTTCTGTTCTTTTTCTGAGGAATAGATGAAGCAGTCTAGCCTGAATCAAAACAGTCCATTGATCATACTTTAGCTGGATTCACATCCCTCTTGTGCAAGCAATCCTTGTGCATAGAGTATATATCCTACCAATATTTAGTGCCTAACTAGTGGGAGAAGAGCTTTTTTTAAGTTCTTCTGTCAACTCTGTGGTTCTTGCCCTTGAACCTCCTCCCATTCCCATGTCTCCGGGACTGAGCTGCTCCCTAAACTTTTAAATGAAGGCTTATCACTCTTGGCATATCAGTCTTAAATCTTTCACTTGTTCAATAAGTGCAACAAATTGGGGCTAAGTATTGCCTGTGTTCAAAGTATTAAATATCACATTTTGTGGTTTTTTAAACATAAAGGTAACTTTGTAAAAATAATGTTTTTCTCTCTTTATGTATTGCATAGTGTTTGGCTGCTGGTTCAATTATTATGAATCGTGAAATTGAGAGCATGGCCATGAGGCCGTTGGCCAAGGATCTGACCAGAAGCCTAGAGGAAGTTAGAAATATAATTCGTGACCAGGCCTTAAGAGATTTGAACCTCTACACAGAAAAAATGAAAGATTCACTCAAGCATTTTGATGTCCTTTTTGCTGAATTTGAATTAAGGTAAAAGATCTGAAGTAAATGTGTTGTGAGCATTGGCTTGGCTGCTACAGCTGTTGTGGGGCTCGCTGATTTTGGGAAGTTGGATGATTTGTTCTGTTTTCTTTTTATGGAAAAAGTATGTAATGTTTTTATCATGGTATTTGAATTTTCAGTAATTTGTTTTATTGTTAGATTTTTTTCCTTCCAGTGTAGCAATAATGAAAAGAAAATTAAATAGCTTTTTAGCAATCAACATTTGCTCTCTTCAGCTAAACTATAATCTACCATTTGCATACTGGCATATGGCATTTAAGGGAGGTTTTCCAAGACACAAAAAGAAGCCATAAATCTCTTCTCTTAATGTTTTCTTTGTTGGAGAAAGGCAACAAATAAGAGACATATGAAAGAAAGTATGATAACAAATAGTGTAGAGATTATGAGGTTTTGTTCTCTTGCGCTTGGAGGTAGAAGCAAGATGCACCCAGTGAATTTAAGAAGGCAAATTGAAATCTGATGAAGGATGTGCTTTTACATAAGCCGTAATTAGCCACAGGAACTCACTGATTTAAAAACCTGTGATTGAAAAATGGTTGAGAAGTTTATAGCAAAAATAAAATTACTGATTTTGGGGTCAGAAAAGTAACTGCTTGTTGCATCAAAGGTTCCAGTGACCAAGTCTTGCATTCTGCTTCAGAATTTAAGCCAGTTTCCTGCGTGTCTGTTTGTTTGTGATGCTAGGCATAATTACAGACAGGGTACTAGACAAGATTATCTATGGCTCTAATATAATACAGCCATTCCTACCCTCAGCAGAAGAGATTTCTTAGAGTTGAGTAGTGGTTTAAATTTTTCATGGGAATAATACATAGACTGTCTTGCCTCCCAGTACTATTTGCCCTTCCTTGGTATTCATATTGTCTTTGATTTTACTCAGCTAAGCAATTTTTTTTTTATTCAAAAAAACATATCGTTACATTGAAAAATGTTTTAATTGAAAACATTGGCTAAAAATGTGGTTTTATGTTGCTTTGAGTGCAGGCACAGATGACAATCAGTAACTGCTTCTTGACAGTGCCTGTGCATAGTTTGTGGCCTGTCCATACCAACTCTCTACATACAGCGTTTTTCTTTGCCATTGTTTTGCAAACAACTTTTTCTCTTCCCATGTTACCTGAAGTCTATAAATGACTGATCAATAAATAGTGATGGAAAACTGCTTTTATCAGTGTTTCTTACTTTATGAATTCCACATAGAAGCAGGGTCAAGTTTTAAATCTCCTAAATTGTCTCGGCTGGGTAACAGAATTTCACTAATATAATTTCAGGTAAAACTTTCTAGATAAACTGTGAGTTTCAGTCAGGCTTTTTTTTTTCCCATGAGGAAATGCAGAGTAAACTAATCTGTCTTGAAGATGAAGCAATATAGATCCTTCCAGGACTGTGCCACACAGTATGGGGTACTGATCACTAAATATGTGTACTTATTTCTAAATTACTACTGAGTTCCACTGCCTCGGTCTGCAGAAAGAAAATAGGCTGCATATCTTACAGTTTCTCACACTACACAATTTTAATAAATTGTCAAAATAAATACCAAGTGGTACAGGAAAGGTTGGGTTTCTAAGATGAGTAAAGCTAGGTTTATTTTATTTATAATCTGTTTTGCTAAATCATGTAAAATAGTAGTGTGTTGTTGTCTGATCTCTGTAGTTATGTCTCGGCCATGGTACCTGTGAAGTCTCCAAAAGAATATTATGTACAGCAAGAGGTAATTGTACTTTTCTGTGAAACTGTGGAGAGGTAAGCATTTTAGTTAAGTACTAGAGTTTCATTTCTGTGTTTACTTCCCATTTGAGCTTTTGTAGAAATACTTTAACTGTAGTCCTTAAGAAGTGTCATAAACACCAGTTACTTTGTTTTTTAGTAAGTATCCAAGTACAACATTGAAAAGCATTAAGCATGCTTGCCAGGCATAAGCCTATGATTTTTTTTTTTTACAAGACAAAAACCCACCGAAAGTTAATAAACCTACAAGAACAATATTGTTGGTATGTGTAGTTAGAGATGTGTAAATGAAGAAGCAGCGTTTAAATAAGCTAAGTCTTTTTAGGACTTCAGGAGTTAATGATATTTCATACAAGAATGCATGAGGAGATGATTCAAATCTTCTGTGAACCTCTAGTGATTATCACAAAGAATTTGTAAAGGCTTTTTAAAATCTTAGAGAGCTGGAGCTTGACTCTATAGGTGTGAAGAGATGACATTAAAAAAAAAAAACAAACCCAACCACATAATACAGCAATTCTTTGTAAAGGCTTTTTAAAATCTTAGAGAGCTGGAGCTTGACTCTATAGGTGTGAAGGAGATGACATTAAAAAAAAAAACAAACCCAACCACATAATACAGCAATTCGTGTGATCTTGGAGTATAAGGGGAAATACTCGGGTTTAGTGAGATTTTGATCAGTGCAACACTGTTCTCAGAAGGAAAATGGTGAACCATAGTCTGGGTGGAATTATTACAGACCAGTTGACTGTAAAACGCACTCGTAACATGTCTTGGGTTTACTGTCATATTGGGAGAACTTGTGAAGTAGGACCTTGGATCTGGTGTGGTTGGTACTTTGGTTAGAGGATGAAGAAGTAAAGGGTACACTGCCGCAATCTTTAGATGGCACCAAGATCAGAGGTGTTTCAGGCATTTTAAGACACAATTACAGCTCAGAATGGTCGCAAGTAGGAGGAATTACCTTTCAACAGTCGGAGAGCTGCTACATGTACACATATTTGCCCAGTAAAGGGAAAAGATGACTTCTGACTTGCAGTTGTGAATAATCTGGCAGTGGACTGTAGGAAAGAACAGGGAGTGAGAGTGGGCCCTGCCCTGACGAGTCCACCTACCGCTAGCAAAAACCAATGCTTCCTTTGTGGTCGTTTTGCTGTCCACCACCAGCAATATTGTCCAGACAAGTACTGTCAAGGAATATGAAAAAACTGTTAGTTCCACTGTTTTGGGGACCAGTCAGATATCGGCAGGACTAGTCTGCGGTTTTGAGTGTTATCTTGCGCGTTGATATGGACAAATCAGAGAAGAAATTTGAAGACATTGTGAAACTTAGGAGGAAATTAAGAAATTATGAAGAAAACTGGAAAACATAGCCAAGTGAAGAGCCTAAACAAATCGGGATTTAGTCTACAAGGGGTTTTAAGATATTAAGTTATTAGCGGACAATGAGGTGTCCCCCAAATATCAAATCCTTAGACTTCAATAAGAGTCTGTATAGAAATGGCCTTCTTTGTAATTTGTTTTTTTTTATTTGGGGGCAGGGAGTGGGTGGGGCGGTGTGTGACCTTGATGATTATAGCAAGTTTTATTTGAAAATGAAACCAGATACTTTTCCCTATTACTTTAAAAATGTTTCTTTTAATTAAAAAAACTCTAAGCAACAGTGATTTTCAGTAACAAGCTGAAGCTTGTTTCCCTAGAAAGGGAAAATGTCATAAAAATTGTATTGCTTTTGGATGGCTAGAAAGTTTTCAGTGTTTTAAGATTTTTTCTTTTTTTTTTTTTAAAGCAAAGACTACAGCAGTCAGTTATATACATAGTCTTTCATATTGCACAAAACTAGTTCATGAGTTAAATACTATCGGTTTGGTTTCGCTTGTAACAATTTTTTCAAATCTTTTCCTTTTAAGAGTTTGACCTCTTAGAAAATAATCTTATTCTTTTGCTTAGAGCCTTAAGGCTTGGATACCTCACACAAGATATGATAGATGACTATGAACCAGCTTTAATGTTTACAATTCCGAGATTAGCCATTGTATGGTAAGTAATTTCTTTTCTACTCTCCATTCTGGCTCATTTAAAGATTTATTGAAGATTTAAAAAATTTTGTTCAGAATTCTGGTGTATAATCTTTCATCTAAGTTTGCTTGTAATTTCTTTTAAGAAATGAATGATCAAAAAAAGAAGATTATGTTTTGTTTTCTTTGAAATAATTACCAGTTTCATGTAGAATACCAGGAGAAAGAAAAGAAAAGAGAAGGTAGGACTCTAAATGTAGAAGGCAGGAACCTGGAACAATTGATTTGTCATCCTCCAGAAAGCAATTAAAAAGTTAGGAACATCAGTCTATGGAATGTCACATTGACATAAATATTGTTTGAAAGCACATAATTTTGTCACTCAAAAGTAATATGACCTAAGGATACAAGTCTTGAAAACCACAAATTTTCAATAGGAATTGTGTATTTTTCTTCATGACTCCAGGTTCAAAAGCAATTGTCATGACAAACTGCATTGTGACCACGTTAGGCTTAAATCTTTTTCAAGGGAAGTGTTAACTTTTATGTGTAGATTTGTGCCTTGTATTGACCACTCAAGACAACTAGATTAAAACAGTGGTTTTGCTTCATACAGTTTTTGGAATATTGAACAAACCAGATGACCTTTTCCTAATCAGTCTTCGTGCTTTAGTAAGACAACAGCTTCTCTGGAGAAAAGCCAGCATATTTTTAATATTTTACCATTGTGAATGTTTTAAAGTTAGCTAATATAAGTAGTATGATTGAGGGAAATAAGAAACCTCAAATCCTAAGTGTAATGTGCTTTTCCTCAGGAAATCCCCATGCCACATTGTTCCTGTTAAATAGGATATTGTCTGTAACTGTCATTCTAAAAATAGTAACAGTCATAATATGATTACCAAAAGACAACAGGAATGTGAGAACTCAGGTTGAAGCTGCTGGAAGACAATGAAGATTACAACTTCTTCATGACTAACTGGAAAACCAAAGGCTTTCTAGGAAATAAACCATGTCAATCCCAAATAAAGGACAGAGAGGAAGACGAGTTAAAAAGTTCAACTGCTCCGAAGTGTCCAGTTATTTGAAAACAAATCACTGCCATGTGAAAAATTACACCATCCAGCTACAGCGGTGTTGAACAAATGCAAGACTTTTATTTGGACTGTGAAAGGAGACATACAACGCAAAGTTGTCATGTTCTGTGTCTTAATGAGAAGGATGGGTCTGGGATGAAGAGAAGTTCTGGGTCCCCTTGGTCATTTAATAGCCAAGCTTTAAGGAATACTTTTCAGAGTCATTTTCATTTAAGGCTTCTTTTCAAACATCAGTTTACCATACACATTATACAGGGTATGTTGCCTAGTATGTTAGCAGGTGTCAGTGAACTTTGAATCCAGTAGGAAATACTGAGACACAGTTTTCAAATTTTTAATTCTTTCCATGTTACAACTATATTCAAGCTTTGGTTCAGAACTATTTTTTAATGGTCATCCACATACAGAGGCTGTTTCATAATTGTTTTTTGTAGTGCTCTAGCCCACTTCTAAAAATTTTTTCCTGTGATTTATGCTCTATGGAAAGCAAACTACACATGAAAGCCAAAATACTGGTGGTTTTGCATTAGTTAAAAGTTCAGTGGAAGCAGCTTTGAGCTTCCACTCAGCGAGTAACATTCATTTAGGCAGAACATAGAACGTGAGTCAGCAATAACTATTTGGCTTTGTGGCAGCCTGCTTGTTAAAGCTCAGAAAGCTTAGGAAAAAAGTAGAAGTATGTATCCTTGGTAAAAGGATAATTTGTCTTAAGCCACCTCTCTCTCTCTCTCTCAAAATCCCAGGACCCTCTGTTATCTTGACAGTTCTAAACTTCCAGCCTGAAGGGAGGCCATGGTACTATCCTGGTACTAGGGCATGAGCCAGGCTCTGGGTTTATTAGCAGAAAGAGAAGTATTGGTTGGGGTTGTTTAGCCTGGAGAAAAGGAGGGTGAGGGGGAGACCTTATTGCTCTTTGCAGCTACCAGAAAGGAGGTTGTGGAGAGGTGGGGGTTGGTATCTTCTCCCATGTGACAAGTGACAGGACGAGAGGGAATGGCCTTAAGTTATGCCAGGGGAGATCTAAGTTAGATCTAAGGAAGAACTTTACAGAGAGGGTTGTCAGGCGTTGGAACAGGCTGCCCAGGGAGGTGGTGGAGTCCCCATCCCTGGAGGTGTTTAAAAGATGTGTAGATGTGGTGCTGAGGGACATGGTTTAGGGACCCTGGCAGTACAGGGTGAATGGTTGGACTGGATGACCTTAAAGGTCTCTTCCAACCAGATGATTCTATGATATACCAGATTGTAAACTGTGTAAGTGGTCCTTTTTTGATATTTCAGTGGGATTCATGTAACTTGAGACATCAGCCTTATCGCTGTGTCTCAGAGACTTTGGTGGTCACACAGGGTGCTTGCTAGTGAACAGCTGGTAAGCTCTTCTAAGACATCGATAGTCTTCTTAGTCAGCCCATTACTCTGGATGATTTAGATGCAGAGTAGCTGGAAAGCCTTCTGAAGCAACATAAAATTTGAGTGTAAGAAATGCAACATACCTTTGAAATAGGTACCTGAGCACTCACTGTAAGGGCAGGAAGGGGAAAACAGCCTGGGAAAATTAAAACCTAAGTCATCTCAAGTGTGAGAACATGTGATCCATTGGCCTTTGAGAAATATATATTGGCTTTACAGTGGGCAGAGGATTAAACAGTTTTAAGCAGAGTGATGTCTTGTGTGGGTGGAATCGACTCTTGCAGACACAGTGCGGTTTGATGCAGCAGATATGGTGAAGAAGGTGAATTTTGATTAATCCCTGACACACAAACAGGTTTGAACTGGAGGAACTATTGAGATGTCTACAGTAAAGTACACTGAGTCTTTCAGAGTCATGAACTAACTTCTTTCCAGGGAAATTTCTCAAAGCGCTGTGTTGATTTAGAAGCATGGTATTATCAAAATGTGTTTTACGCGATTTAGCAAATATGTTTTCTTTTTTCCGTGTATTAACATTTATCTTAGAGGTAGAAAAATTGCAGCTTGAAAGTCAAGTCTTTTACCTAGAAATTATTTAGACTGAAAAGAAAAAGCTGTTTGCAATCTCTCTCAAGTCAGTGAACTTCCCCCAACTTGCTTGATAATCAGTTTCTTCTTTTGTGGTTTTTTTTATGGGTCACCTGCAGCAATGAATGTTCTTCTCCTGTGTTTAAGGGAGGTTGGACAGAGGGAAGGGCACCTTCTTCCTGTTGCTTTAAATAGCATTTAATACTAACTGGGGGTGAATAAGACAAAAATAAGAAAACAATATGTAACTTGACTGTAGTTCTAATGTTTATGTAGTTGCCTTTCTGACTCGTTCAGTAGTTGTTCAGTGTAATGAAATTTTCATTTTTGTGTGTTCATGCATGTGTTTGAATTTACAGTGGCCTTGTTGTCTACTCAGATGGACCATTAAACTTGGACCATAAACCAGAAGATATGTCTGAACTCTTCAGACCTTTTCACACTTTGCTAAGGAAAATAAGGCAAGTAATAAATGATGGTTGTAACTGTTTCTCTTCTGAAGTGAAAAATCAGAGGCCTAAATAAGAACTCATAAATGCCTAGAAAAGTGTTTTTGTTTGCTTTGTTAAACGCAAGCTACATTTTCCTCTCATCTGCCTGATATACCCATGACATAACTAAATGTAGTTTTTCATTTCATGGGACTTTTCTGAACTTTTCATCTCTTCATGATAGTTTCTTTTTTCCCTGAATATCATTATTACATTTCAAAAGTTCGTTATGGTTGGATAATGCCTGAAATACTGAAATTGCTGTTTATTTTTGGGAGATCCTGTTTCTAATTAGCATCAGTGTTTCAGTTTAACTAGGCTTATTACATTTTCTCATGTTATGATGCAATGCTTAGAACATTCTTAATCTAATAAATGAATACCAGTTTTTCATATTGTGGATCTGGTTTTACAGGATGGATCATTTTATACATACCTCTTTTCACAGTACTTCAGTCTTGGAAACCATTGAAGATGTTGACTTTGTCTCAAGTACAAATAGCATTAATTTTTTTCTTAGTTGAGGGCTGTAGAAGTCTGGTCTGGTACTTTGCAGAAATCAAACTGTAACTTGAAAGGATCTTTATTTTCAGGTTTTTTATATTCCTGTTGAAGTATTTTATCCGGGTGTTTAAAAAAACAAAACAAAAAACAAAACCAGTTTTCGAAGTCCTTAAAGTCTATTATTTCCTTAGAATTCAAATTTATATAGCAACTGCAAATTTTGTTCCTAGAAATCTCTAGAAATAATTTGGCAGGAATTTTTCTTTCTTTTGTCTAATTTTCACCTGTTTATCACCTCCCATGTATGTCATGATGATGGTTTGATGTCAGAAGAGTTTTCACGTAGGTAAGTTTATTCAGATTAATCTCTTCTCACCTGTTAGAGGTGAGGCATCTCCTGAGGGAGAATACAAGCTCTGTCAGAGGTGGTTCAGAGAGGAGTCTATTTCTAAAACATTTTATGAATATTCAGACCAAATGCTTTTGTGTTTCTTGACGATTTCCCAGTATTTCTGTCTAGAAGTGATACAGTTTTAGATCATTCTATGTGATTAATGATATTCATATTGAAATCTCATTATTGAAATTGACAAATCAACATGTTTGGCAGGGGTTAGTGGTTATGGTTTTATAAAGCGCTGAGTAAAGAAGGTGATGAATTCAGGAGCAAAACTTTTGGGGGTGGGGGGCAAAAAGTTGGGGGGGTGGAACTTGAAGCTTAAGTTCATGAAGTTTACATTAAAATAGCTTATTCCCAATATATGGCTATGACAGAAGTTTTCACCAGCATTCCAGTGGCTGACTAAAACCAAAAGAATATTTAAAATCTAATATACTTCTCATAATCTTCACTTTCTGCTTACTGTATACATTTCACAACATGGAAAGTGGAAGTCAAAAAAGTCACTTAGTCCATTTAATTTTCAGTTACTCTGAACACAATACTGGGGTTTAAAACACATTAGTAAAATCCTTGTTTGTTCAGTAACTGCAATTTTCAGTGTGAACTTCAGAAAAATGAAATGACTCAGATTTCATTTTGGAAAAATTTCTGATATACTTTAAGACATGTATTTATTCTGTGGAGTGAGGATTTAAAAATGTGATTCCAGTTGTTTAGCAAAGTTTGCAGAGTTTTCTTAGTGAATGTGCTAGTTTTGGCTGGGATAGAGTTAATTTGTTTTCATGCTAGCTAGTATGAGGTTGTAGTTCAGATCTGTGCTGTAAACAGTGTTGATAACTACTATATTTAATGTGGATCCATATAATTAAATCAGAACTAGCTGAGAAAAATGATTGGTTAGGATAATTTTTGATGTCCTATTGGTGGGTGGCAACTTTGAAAACAATACAGATCGTGAAGCAAAAGCAGTAAGGGTTCTGGGTTAGGTTTTGGTAAGTTTGAGTAGCAAATGATGACTTTGTTTTAATTGATACCTAAGCCACGTGTGTGCTTATATTTTGGATTTAAAACATCAGCATTGGTGTTTAATACACCTACCAAGAGTGTTATTTCTGTTCCTTTTAAACTAAGACATTTGAACCATTTCTGCCAAACTGCTGTAATCTGCCTGGTAAGCAGACAAAGCATAGCCTGTTTGCTTGGTGCTTTTTTCTGGACCATTACAACTGATGGAAGGGTCCCTATAGATTTTGGTGGTGCAGAATCAAGCAGATGGCAGAGTAAGCGGTGCAGAATCAGAGGACCATACCATTTTAAGTACTCTGAAACCTTTTTGTATCATTGACTAGAATCAGCTGCAGGGTAGCCACGCGTTGAAGAATGGGGCTGAGAGTGGGTGGTAAAACTCATATGCTTTTAAAGTATGAGGGAAAACAGGTTAGCTTTTCCAAGATGACTGTTTTTAAAACTTTGAGTTTATTTTAAGCTTTTGCAGTAAAGGAGTACCGGTGGTATTTGTTATGTATCAGTGTCAGTTTCTCAGTGTTGCTGCTTCAGAGCAGATCTGCGGACTTTGGTGTACTGAACTCAGTGCTGCGGAAGCAGGCAGATGCAAATTGCGTTTCTGTACCTGCATCATGTTCTATGGTGTCAGCTTCATAAAGACAGCTCTTTAGGCTCTGTTCAGAGCATGAACTGAAGCACAGGCTGGCAATAACAGTCATGCTGCTCTCTGAGAACAGACCATCTAAAATTCTAGTCAGAACACGAGCAAAGTTAATGAAGGAGGCTTGAAGAATGTGTGAGATCAGTTCACTGTGGTTTTTGTGGCCCTGTCCTCTATTTAGCCAAAATTGTCTTTTAAATGGACAGCTCGCCTTAGCTCTTTGAAGTAGTGATTTCTTCATCCTGGATATTGGCAGTAGAGTAAAATAGGTTTATTGGTTTTGCAATAGGCAGAGTAAATTTCTACTACTGCTTGTAACAAGCAGAGTACATCTAAGGAACTTGCCTTGTTTTTCTGCCCGTGGCTGTAGCCACTGGAAGAAAAATGTTACTCCTGTTTTCAAGGCTGGATTGTTTTCCTGTGATACTGTGCCAAAAAGAGTAATAGCAGGTAAAACCTCAACATGCACCTTTTTTTAATTCGGTGTTTTCTAAAGCCTCTGTGAGAAGGAAGCGCACGCTCCTGTCAGGGTGGATTGCAGAAGCTCTCTTTACCTGCAGCTTCTGAACAATGAAAGCAGGGGGAGAAATTTGTTTTCCATACAAGCACAGCAGTTGCTTGGACCCAGTGACAAAATTTAGATGCTTCAGCAGAAAGGAAATGAACCATGGAAGTACCTACAGCTTAATGAATTCTTCTGTTTAATAATAATGCCTGATGTTTAGTTTTAAACATTCAGTGGTGGGGTTTGACATTTTTTCCATATACTGGTTGACATTAGTCTTATTCTCAGTATCTATGTAGGCATTTTAAAACATGCCTTATCCCTAATGTTGACAGTGATTCCTGTGTAATCTAACACACAGTGTATCAAAAAGATAACTGTTGATCAAAGATTAGTCACTTTGCAAGGAAACTTGTATTTAAAACAGCCAAGTCAGGCTAGGATTTTTATGCAGAGAAGTGAAGATAATTGTCCAAACCTCTTTTAGAACAAGCTGTATTTGTTAACAGCAAAATTTCTGGTGTTTGAATTACAAAAATGGATGTATTTACTTTGAATTTAAAGCAGAATTGTTCCCCTACTGAAATAACAGGTCTGGTGGACTACCACATGTAATGCAGCGAAATATGTATAGCAGCTCTTGTAAGGCAGCATGGATGTGACTTACCTTAAAAGACATGAGAACTGTCAGCTGATTTCACTGACTCTTTAGAATTTTTAAAATCAAGCTTTATTTTCTTATCCTCAAAACTGCATTTGCTGTTCACAAATTTTGAGGCATTGTTATTGGCAGAAAGAGTTAATTATTCAAGTCAGTGAAGCTAGCCAGCATACAGTAAATATGTATTTTCAGCACTTACAGTGAATGTATGAAACTTGTATTGGATAGGTCTGAGTAGTCAGGTTCTCTGTGCCTTCAGAAGGGAAGCAGAGTAGCTCTGGGCACCCAGACATCCAGGAATTCTGGACACTGCCATACGATGTTCTGGAGACAATAAAACCCTGGACTAAATCCTGAAAGTCAGAAGATTCAATCTTGGGTTTTTCCCTGGGCCCATTTCATTCCTAGTTATGCTGATGAGCTTGCATGGAAAGCAAATTCCTTTGCATGTTGCTAGTATCGTCTGTATTTGTCAAAGTTGTTAATTCTCATCTCATGTTTTGAGAACAGGGTGTGACTGTGGTGTATGGAGAAGCATAGCTGATGTTTAAGCAGTTTACTGTTGATCAGTTCCTGACACGCACATCTTCATCCATGCAAGTTCACCGAGGATTGGTTATTGAACGCAAGGATGCCACCGTGGCTCAGAAATCCCTAAGCTATAGGCTGCCAGAAGCCAGTAGGATGCACTCAGTAGAGATCACTGTGTGCTTGTCCTGTTCTTACGCTTTTTCTTAGAGTCTATTATCGGAGACAGGCTTCTCTACTTGAGGGACCCTGGCCTGACCCAGAAACATCTTACGTTTAATATCTTTGCACGAGTGAGGGGTAAGCTTAAACCCTTCACTGTTGCATTTCTGTGCTTACTGTTTGTTGGGGTTTTTTAAATAAAAACCCCATCTGATTAAAAAATCCTACATTACTTTGTTTCTGCTTCTAAAATCCTCTATCACAGTATTTCTGCAAAACCTGTCAAACTGCAAATTCATAATACAAAGTCTTATGGCAAAAATTGTTGTTCTATATTTTTGTTGATTATATTTGTACAATTATTTCAAAAATAGACAAAAATACAGCTAATTTTATGTTGACCCTAAAACCTAACCATCCTCTGTCAGTTTTGTTTTCACGGTGATGTTAAAATGCTTAATCTCTTACAGACAGTGATTACTGTGTAAATACAAGATCTGAGAAGTGAGATTATAATAATATATACTGATTAGATAAAAGAAAGGAATGCATAGGTTTTTTAAATGTTCCAGTTTACCAGATAGCAGTACTGGTTTATAGCTTTATTAGGTAAGTGAGTCTAACAAAGACTGCCCATTTCCCTTTCTTACTCACTTGTGACTGAAAAAATTGTCAAACTTTGGACTCGAAGATGCATGCAGAGTCATTTAAAGAAATAACTGACTTCTCTATTAGAGAATGTGGAAACAATTGAAAAAGGGAGGTACAATGGCACAGTTGTTCATATAAGGTACTTCTTCTGTAGGCTTAGAATTTTTTTCAGGGTCATAACTTATATAAAAGCATAATTTTTAAAAAAATTAGGATGTTAATTATATAGAATGTACTTAATCATAAAAATTTATATTCTAGACTTATTTGGACTTTAGCATGTTTCTCTAAACTTATTTTTTTTAAGTTGTAGGATAGCTGATATACAAGTCATAGCTGGACTTAGACTGGAGTTACTCTTTTAAGGGAATTCTTTCAATATGTGCATATTATTCTTATGTCAGCTGTATGTCACCTGCTAGCTAATGATTTCTAAACACAGGAGGAATAATGGACTCCAAAACTCTATTTAAGCATAAGGTCTTGCTTTTCCCGTCCATGCATTTATGTTAAAATATACTTGCTGTTCTTTGAAAATGAAGCTATGTGTTTGAAAATGTGCTACGTGTTTGGGGCAGGAGAGAGCCAACTTCCAATCCCTGTTTCAGTGAACAGGCTTCCAAGAGATAAGTTACACGGCTGAAAGTACTCTGTGTCCCCAAGATCTGGATTTCTGTACTAACAGTAGGAGCTTTTTTTAAAATCTGTAACATCAGTGCCTCCTCTGATTGTAAATGCCAAGTTATGTGTGTATTTCTTCACTTTCAGGGATCTACTTCAGACGTTAACTGAGGATGAACTGCACACACTGGAACGTAACCTCTGCATCTCTCAAGATGTGGATTTTCCTGTCAGAGCAGATCCTGAAGTACCCTCTGTCATTACACCAGGCATAACTGCAACTTTGCCTGCTAAAGAGCTTTCAGCAAAAGCTGAAAATACGGAGGCTGAGCTGGCTTGTTCTATGCAGTATGATGAGCAGGAGCTGGAACAGCTGAATAGAATGGTACATAGAGTTGGAGATGAAATGTCTTCTCTGCTTTCCCCTCCAAGCATCTGTCAGTCTCCAGCTCACAGACCCAGCCTAAGAAATAGTTCTAGCACAGAAGCTTCACCAACAAGACACCATCTTGACAATTTAACTGATGAAGAGGACAGAGTGTTTTTTATGGATGACCTAGATGGAGCAGGAGAAGCTCTTGCTGGGTTGGATTCAGTAAGTGATACTTTTGCTTGGGTGAATAACCCTTGCCATGATTCAGAACAGAACCTGCAATACAGAGATGCTTTGCTGTATGAGAACAGCCACCAAACAGAGGAAACTTTGCTTTTAAAAGATGCTGAAAGTGACTTAAGCAATAACAACAATATTGAAGATAGCAAACAGATATCTGGCATTTCAGTTCAGAATTCATGCACCTGTCTAGAAGGTCCGGACTCACACTTATACCTCAATGGCTGGGATGCGTATGCTGATGATGCAGAAATGGCAGAAGTGATAGCTCACAGGACAGGGGGAATGAAAATATCTGCTACTGTAATATTCAATCCTAAATCTCCCTCTAGCTCAGAATCCCCAGTAACAACTCCAGAAGCAGCTATTAGTTGTGTTCCTGGATCTGCTAATCCATTAGCAAATGAGGAGGAGGATGAATCCCATAAACTCAGTATAGCTGCCACAAACTGTCTAATTAATTCCTGTGTGTGTTGTGGCAGCTGTGAAGACAACAGGGAGGACAGTGTTGAAGGTTTAAAGACTAAACATTCCGCAGGAGGTGTTGTAAATGCTTCATACACATTAGTAAAGTCTAAGGAAATGGACCATGTAGATAACGTGGACAATTCAGTCCCAGCACAGGAAACATTAAAACCCGAAACTTCTGCTTTGTTAGCAGAAAGAGACTTTGGCAGAGAAGAGCAGAAACTGCCAATCTCCTCTAAGTGCCTGGCGCATTCCTCAGGTTCACAGGTAGGAGCAGAAAATGACTCACAAGAAGGAGAAAGCATCTCAAATCAGCAGAAGTGGGAGAAGAGAAAACAACTATGTGAGAAAAAACTGGACCACAGTGAAGATGCTAGTAGTGAAAGGACAACAAAGGAAGATGTAAAGTCAAGATCTAGTTCAAGGTAAGAACAGCTTGATGTTTTCGTAGTGATTTGCATGTAAAAAAATTCCGGTATCCTTGTACTTTACTAATTGGTGTATAATTCGTGTTGATTTTAAAGAAAATAGTGTGTTGGAAGATTAAGGAATTTTTCAATATACATTTTTTAATGCAAATAGCTTTTTATTGGACTTCATCAGCTTTTTTGGAAAACATTAGGAGAACACCTTAATTTTAATCATATAATGTCTCTATATCATTGAAATCAAGTACACTAATCTTACCAGTTTAATGTAACAGTGCATTGCTGCTAAACATTACCTGGGTCATTACCTCTGTTGTACTCTGCTGTTTTGCAGGAAAAGCGTGTCTGGCAGACACAAAAAAGTTCACTTTTGCATTGGTGCACAGGATTAAATTGGGTTTTAAACATGTCTTGCTTTGGCTTCATTGGATAGAACGGGGTTGATCTGATCACATTGCCTGCAGGCACAAGCGTATCCATGAACATCTGTGTGCTGAAGGAACCTAATAGAGTGCAGAAGCAGCTTTAAAACCTATTGGACCATTTTCAGCCAAAGCTGATAGGGGTTATGGATTATGGTTCTACATAATTACAATAAGGAACTAGATAACAAGGAGAGATGG
The DNA here is from genome assembly GCF_000710305.1 of Buceros rhinoceros silvestris. Lineage (NCBI taxonomy): Eukaryota > Metazoa > Chordata > Aves > Bucerotiformes > Bucerotidae > Buceros > Buceros rhinoceros. Next base: position 24,632 of record NW_010420537.1, on the reverse strand, counting down.
TAATAACAGATGTGTTAAAATGCTTCAGCTCTACTGGGGTTAGGCGTTAGGGACCCAAAACACATCCGTGGGAAACCCGACTTCATTTTGTTTTGCCATTCAGAGGATAGCCTTCTTTGAAGTGAGTTATGTCCTCAGTTTCCCTGAAGTATTAATATCATAAAGCAGAGGGAAGAAGTTAAATAGAGGTTATTGTTGTTTTCAGTATTTTTGTGACAGTTTCCTTTGTGCCTACTGTGTCAGTACCACAGAGATCACATGCGTGATGCAGGATCTCACTGTTTGTTATGTGTATAGAGTTCAGCATAACACAGAGGGGGGTAGGTTGAACCATGAAGCATTACCATAATATAAAGGCTACAGAAATAATCATTTGTTTAATAATGTACCAGTTGAATTACGAAATATTTTACTGGTAGTGGAATAGAAAGTGAGAGTTCTTTGTGCAAGAGTTAATTCCTCTTAAGGGTAAAACACAACTTAATGTGCACAAAACTCAATCTTTGACAACGTTAATTTTATCTTCCTCATTATTCTGAGTATTTGCAATCATAGACTTTCAAGTATGATCATATTCAAGGCTTTACAACAGGGTTTCTGAATGGACTTCATTTTAAGAAGAAATTCATAAATCCCTTCTGTATATCATGCTTTTGCAACACTTCAAGTAGAATATTGCTTAAAAGTAATTACTGTATGTTTATATTAGTGTCCTGATAAAATCATACATCATTTATAAAAGTCAGACAATTAGTCTACTAATTTTTGCCTTTGGTAGGATATTAAGTGAAACTTATGAGAACAAGTCTGCAAAATATAATAAAACTATATGTGTAAGCTTCTTTTTCAGCCTTCCATGGTTTGTAGATGAAATAACCTCTTCGTGTACTTGCCCAGCCTCTGTTAACATTGTGAGAAAACTTTGTGTGAGAATTGTCCTTTTACAGATCATTCTGTATGTCTGTGTTCCTCTGTCCTTCTGTTTGCTCTGGACCTGGATCTTAACAACATCATTGTAGAGCTCCTAGTTTCTGCCTAGCTTCTCTGCGCTGGAGTGGTGTTCACAGAATCATAGAATGTTTCGTGTTGACCTTTAACCACTTTGCCTACGTGGTTGCTTTTTCAGGTCAGAAAAGTCACAGCCTGCTTGATTGGAAGTTGTGCAGGAGTTGTCCATAGCTTGATCATTATCTTAGTCTTGCTCTAAACCTTTTCCAATTTAACTGTTTCCTCTTTGAGATAAGTGAATCAGAACTACTCTTACTCAAGATATGAGCAAAACACAGATTTGCACAGTGGGCATAATTATTTTCTGTTATATGGCTCCCGGTATTTGACTTTGGGTTTTTTGCCAAGTGGTGAGCTGATGTTATTTTGAAGTTGTCTGCCAAAGCCCTAAGATCCCAAGATCAGAGGCTGTCATCCTGTATCTGATGTGAAAATTGTTTTCCCTGTGTTTACCAGCTGAATCTCCTGTTGCCATTTTATTACCTGTTATTCATGTAATGAGATCCTGTGCAGTTCTTCAGTCTGCTCTTGTTATTAATACTCTGAATGTTTTTGCACTAGTTCAGACATCATTGCTCTCTCCAATTTGCAGATTGGATGTGAAAACAAAACCCCCAGGGTCCTAAAGAACTTCAGCAGTGACATCCCACGCTTCTCAGAAGTGGTCATTTAACAGCTTCTCCCTATTTACAGTAAAGAATTATTCATTTGGGGCTCCTTCTTGTGCTGTGGCTCCTTAGTTTTCTTAAAAGCCTTTAGAGAGGTATTTTGGCTGGATCTGTTTGGAAATAGGCTGCTAGCTACACAAGCTTCTTGACCCTTTCAGAGAGCTCCCAAGAGGTTCCCTCTGCAGAAGCCATGCCTCTTCTTCCCAGGCAGACCTTCTCATTATTGTCTACCTATTTTAGCTTTTGATATATTCTGTTAAGTTGTTTGATACAAACATCTGGCTCACAGAACTAGAGTTGTTTGAATCCCCATGGAGTCCTTTTTAGAGATTGCCACCTTTAAACTCCAGGCATCAAGGACGTTTTAATTTAGAGATTGTTAATTCATCTGATTCATTTTTGAATTTTCCTAAAAGTCTTAGGCGAACATTTTAAGATAGTTTCTTGGACAAGTTAGTGGGTTTTATCTGTTTTCACTGTAGCCTGTTCCACAGTTAATTTATTACATCTAATTTTGTCTATTTGTTATTGAGACTACAGTACATCTGTTATTAATTGGCAAATATTCCATCTTTGCAGAAGTGGAAAAATAGGGATGGAGGTATTTTGTTACTACATTGTTGCTCCTTTATTTGGAAACATTCTAATATTAACTCCTTCGGTATGTTCGGTGAGAGACAGATGCTGGGGGTCTACTAGAGATTAGATTAAAAATTTACACATGTAGTTCCTTAGTTTTCTCATATCTATATATAGATTTGGTTCTTGCCACTGAATCACTAGTCATATTATCGGTAGAAGATAATTCAATTACGAAACACAACTTTGTGGACCTGTTCTTACTCATGCTGCCTGGGTGGTGACTAAGCACAGCTTTTCAGTGGTATTTTTAAATGGGAAGATCGCATTAGGCTTCTGCAACGGATCCCTGTTACATGCTTTTGAATGCCAGCTTAACCATAGGGAAAATGCTGGAGACAGTAGATTATTTTGAGAATGATGGACCCATTAGCTAGAACAGTAAGCAATCTAATATACATGGAATAGCTGCAGGATATACTCATTCATCAAACTGATAAACGTATTTACTTTCTAGCTACTGTAAGTCACCAACTAGGAGAAGAAAATTTCTTTCCCTTGTCTGATTCAAGCAGCTGTCAAATGTGTATGTTATGACACAAACTGTTTCTTTTACTAAATCAGAGCTTATCCTATGCAGTGTGTCATTGTAGGTATAATGTCAATGATCCAGTCAAGTTTACTGTAATTAATCCTTAAATCTGAAATACCTAGCATTTCTGGCTTCTTTATCTAGCCTCAATATTCAGTGGAGTTTAAAATACATTAAATACATGATAAAATACTCTTCTACTTAAGATTCGGGTATTGCCATGTCTTTACTACTTTGTTTTTTAAGTCATAGCTGATGTTATGTCTTTCTCCATTATTTGCTTGTAAGTATATCGAAGACAAAACACCAGGGGCACTGAGGGACTTGGGCACCAGCATTAATGAGATGCAAATACAAGAAAAGCAATAGCAAAGCTGAAGCCAGTATCTGATCTGCTGAAATGACAATGCAATAAGGAAAGGCTGCTGTGTAGCAAAACATTCTTTTAGAGGGGCAATAATGTAAGAATAGAGCAGGAATTATAAAGCTATGACAAAGTAGCATTTGGTGTTTGGGGGTAAAAAGGAATAAGTTGACACCAAAACCAAGCTTACTATTTCTTCTTTTTCAGTTAGAAGCAAGCTAGACAGATTTTTAAAAATGCTCATTCTGTCATAGTATTCTGTCAGCTTTTTCAAGGGGGAAAGAAAATTACAAAGTGAAGTTCATGTTTATTTTGGTGTTTTGGAAATACTTGGTTTTCTCTTTGTTCTAGAGCTGAAGAGTCCTTGTAAAACTGCTAATTCTTCTATGTGTTCTGTGAATTTTGGCAGCTTGTTTCATATTGCCATGCAATGCTAGTGTTTCCATGTTTTAGTATTAAATACCTGGTTCTGCTGCATTTTTGTTTATCTACAAGCAGACCTTAAAACCATTCTGTTATAAAAGGGATTCTTAAGCATAGTTTCTCTCCTTTCTGCTGCAGGTCTATTATGTCTAGCGTAAGTTATACTTTTTTTTTCTTGCCATTTTTCTTGATCAGTTTGAGTGTACACTTCATGAAGCCTTTTAGAGTGCACCTGAGAATTGGCAAAAAGAGCTGAAATTGGTAGCAAGGAGAACTTACTTTCACGCTTTCTGCAAGCTCTAGCTGTGTCCACTGGCTGTTAGATGCTGGTGCTGTTTGCATTTATTTGTGGGGGCTTAAAAAAATAGACTATTTTGCAGTGTAAGGAGGAGAAATGAGGCATCCTTGGAAAAGCATGTTTTGCTGTTTGCTGATCTGTATTGCAATTCTAAAATAAGATGAATAATTTATTCTTCTCCAGCTTGGTATTCACGTTGTCCCACTTCTTCATGTTGCAATTCTGTAGTCTAAAATTGTATATTTTGTAATATATTCATATATTACAATAGTCTATACTCTAATATATTTAAAAATTTATTTCCTCAGCATATTAGAATGAGTTTGTAAAATGATGAACACCTGTTTTATACAGTTGGTTTCTAATTTTGGGGTTCTTGCATATTTTATTTTGTTCACTCCTTAGTGACATGTGTGCAGATTTTCAGTACAGCAACTTTAAGATAAGTCATTCCACCTTTATAAATGCATCAAAAAGAAGCAGTTCTATTTTTGGGTTGGCTAGATTTACATTTAAAAAACAAACAAAACCAAACCCACATAAACTACCTTTCTAGCTTGTCTTTTATAGCATTTGAATTTCAATGCTCCTTTCTCAAAACTAGATTAATTGATATTGCAATTCAAATGTCTTGATTAAATGTCTTGAATTTATGCTTTTCCCCTATAATATTTCCATCAAAAGTAAGACTTAAAATTGTATGTGTCTTTACGAGACAAAGTTGCTTTTCCCGTAAGAATTGATGGACAGCCACGCGTGCTCACATAAACAAAACCACGTCTGCTTAGTGTCTTGTACATCTTAGTCTTTCCTTAACCATTCAGGAGTAAAAAAACCTTCTCATCAGCAAGAAAGAAATAGTAGTTGACTGGGAACAAAATATCAGGCTTTCAGCTGCAAAATGTCCTTTAAGCTTGACTGAAATTCCACTGGCATTTGGTTTCTTTTCTTTGTGCAACTGGCCAAATTCAGATTCAGAATAAAAGCATTTTTTCAATCCCTCCTCCCCTTCTTTTTAACAAGGTCTCAAATTAAAAGTAGCAGAGTGTGACCTTGTCTGTTCTGTGCGGCGCCCAATAACGTAACTGCTGTTCTGAAGCCTTAACAGTCAAATAAAAGGTATCAGTGTTTTATACTAGCTTCCCTTTTATGAGGTACTTATATCAAACGCAGCAACAGTGAACTGTATTTTGTCTCAACATACAGATTCCTGGAATTAATATAGTAGGTAAAACAGGGATTTAAAAGCCACTTGAGTGGATTTGGTGTAGCTGACACATGAGGCTTTAGAGTTAGCCCTCATGTAGCGAGACAGACAGAGAGGATCTGTGCCAATTAACTTATGTAACATGAAATGTAATTTTAACTCAAGTAATAACATTCATGAAGAAACCATCCCCTGGAACAACCAGAGGTTTAATTAAATGTAAGAGGCTGGAAATGCATTCCAATAGAAAAGAGCACACAAACCAGGGTAAAGGTGGCTTGCAGATTGGTGGTTGGTGTGTTGGGTTTTTTTTTTGTACTTCGAATAGTTATAAAAAAATGGCCAACAGCTTTAAATAATTGATTCATTAGTTCAGTCTGCCAGAATTCCATGAAAAGAGGCAGCCACATCACCCTGTGTCACTTTGCTCTGTTGCCTCAAGTCTTTATTCTGTTTTTTTGTCAGAAGTGCTGAAGAATTCTATTTTGATTAGCATGGACGGCAGTTCTATTCCATGCTAGAGTGTAATCTTTAAAATAACACTAAGCATTTAAGACCTCACAAATGAAACAAACTTTTGCGACTTTACACAGTTTAAACAGTCCTATGAACCTCAATCCAACACGGCATTAATTTCAAATGAGCAGGAGATGTGGAGAAGTTCAGCTCAGATGAACTGAAGGAAGGGTTACCTGCTATCAGCTACAGAATGTGTCTATATGCACATACCTTCTCTTATAATTATGCTAATGAACATGCATGCTGAGCTACCATCAGCTAATAACAGGAATCGTGAGTTGGGAAAAGCAGGTCAATTCACCTCAGGATCTACCAGCATCTTAGGAAAGCTGAGTGAATCTTCAGGCAAACACTAATGAGAAGAGAATTCTACAAAGAGTTATCTTGAGCCTGTGTGTACTGAGGAGGAATGCAGTATGTCAGGAGCCTTTTTTGTTTGCTTTCAAAAAAAAAAAATAAAAAGCTCTTTAGTATAAGACTGAGAAGGTATTAAACAGTTATTATTGGATTCCCATTCCTTGGTACTAAGTAAACACAGAGTTTCTTATCTGAAGAATTACAACCTGAATATGAACCAGAAATAAATATCGTAAATAATGAATATTCTTTCTGGTACAAAAATTCAATCTGTATTGGTACACAGGAGTGAGGAAAAATGTTTACACATTGTAATTGTCTAAACTATGCATCCTTTATTACAACTAACCTCTGCGAGCATGGTTTGTGTCAAGTGTGTCCAAGCAGCTTACATTGCAAAGTGATGACTGATCAGATGCATCTCTAATCCTGAAATCAGCGGATGGCTCAGCATGGCAAGGTTTGTGCACCAAGCAGAAGACAGAGCAGTGGAGAATGAAGGCATTTATGAAGCAGTTTAGAATAGCAAATGGCATTAAGAAAAGGCTTAAAAAGGGATGAGATAGTGGAGCTGATGAGAAGAATAATGACTAATAATGACTGGTTAGAGGTGAAAGAGGATTCAAACAAGGGGAGAGGTAGTATGGACAAGAGGTATGAGGTGAGGCTTGTGAGCTGGTCAGAGAACATTTCTGTGCTGAAAATAGAGCATTGAGATTGTTGATAATGTAAGCTGGTTGTGTGCCCTTATGTTCGGAGGTTACTCATCAGGTTTACTTACCATCAAGGGCTAGCACTTTGTGCTGCCTTTGTCATTTTGCCTTCTGGCTTGGACTGTCCGCAGAGTTAGCTCAGGATAGAAGGTGATTGCTTGACTTGGGACAATGTTGACAATAAGTAATATCTGCTCTTAATAGAGAAAGAGTACTTAGGGTGGTGGTTTGGTTGGTTCATGTTCTAGCCTCGAGTGTTTAACTCACCAAAAAAGTATCAGAACCTTGCTTAGGAAAAGTGTTAGCCCTTTGGATGGTGCGTAAGAGCTGAAAACCTCAAATTCTTTAAAACAAAAGGAACAAACATTCTAGAAAACTAGAACTTAGGAAAATTGAATTTAAGTTCTTGATAGCTCCATAATTTTGTTTCGTGTACTATCGATGAGATATCTTGACCGTTTTTCAAATGTATCAGGCAGAGCTTCACAGAAAGCAGTGAAGGACAGCAAACCTGACATTTTTCAGAAAAAAGTGTTACTCCCCAGATCAGCTGGCAGGATTGTTACACTGGAAAAATCTGGAAATGGCAGGGAGGTGAGAGGAAAAAAAAGAAAAAAGGTACTGAGTTTGCTAGTAGTTCTTGTTTCCTGGTTCTGCTGTTCAAAGATTACTTTATTCTGAATATTCATTTCATGCTTGCAAGACAACTTCTCCTGCTCAATCATGCTGTGAAATCACATGCTAATGGTTTTTTAATATAATTTAGCTGCCATAAAACAGAGAGTAAAAGTACATTTTAGTAGCATGACCATATTGTAAGATTGGATGGGTAAAGGTGATGAGCTATGAAGGAGTAAGCCTTTGTTTAAATGCATCTAACTCTTCGTAATGAGCAGAATTAGCAAGGGAAATTACATCAAACAAATGAAAGTTAAACAGATTTTTGTTCAAGTCTGATAAAATTATTTTCCAGTTGTGACAGCTCTCCTTTTAACTCAAGCAGAGTACTCTTGGGATTTATTTTCAAATTGGCAATCAGAAATGAGGAACATGAAGGAGTACATTTTCCAAGTGATTAGTGGGAGGTATGCAAACAAATCCTATTATTTCTCAGTGGGATTAGAGCACATACCTTCCGTACACTGCTTTGAAGAATTCCCCTTAAGCATTCTTCCAAGACTTCTAGCTGCAATATAGCTACAACAGTAAATTTGGTGGAAGAAAAGAATTTGGAATGTAGCTGGGTTGAATATGTACCCCGCATACGCCTACAAATCAAAAGAGCATTAAAAAAAATCTGCTAGTAATTGTGGAGAAATATGGTAAAATAATCCTGACCTCTATAATTGCATCTCTTTTAACTAAAGATATTTCTTAGAGTTTCTCTCTGCATTGTCCAGAGATTTCTGTTGACCTAACATTTGAGTTCA
>NW_010420537.1:15973-16363 GCF_000710305.1 Buceros rhinoceros silvestris | reverse complement strand
TTCAGCAGGCTCAAATGATTCTTCAGCACTGCCTAAAGCAAATACCGCTTTGATACCTCTGCTCAACATCACATATTTTCTTATCTAGTATAATTTATTTTTTTCCAGCTTGTGGAATTTCCAGTAGCTTAGCAGTAAATCGTTACTGAAACAAAAAAATTTGTCTTTTTGAGATAGTTATGTAGTGCTTGTGAAACTATTTTTAATCTTCTGACTCTCGTATATGTTCATAATATGATGTAAGTTCTAAAATTATGTGTTATTTAAAGGCTTTTTATTAGCCAGACACAGGTTGTGTACCATTCATTTAAATTATTCATATCCTTTTACTTAGTAGCTAGTGTATTTCCTCTAATGAACTATCGGTGGTTTGCCATGGGACTGCTCTTT
>NW_010420537.1:0-15853 GCF_000710305.1 Buceros rhinoceros silvestris | reverse complement strand
CCTGCTGATCTGTTGGGTTAAAGCACAGAATTTGAGGTACATATATTACACTTACAGAGACTGAGCAAATTTAGGGGTCAGTGAATTACCTTCATCACCCTCACTGGAGTCAGCTTTTGGCTTCCTCACAGACTTTTGCCTCCCCTTTGGAAGGAAACTTAGTTCAAACTTGTCACAATATTTCAGAAGTTCTCGAAGCTTATCAGTTAGGGTGTCTTGGCCTGAAACACAGTGACTTTATAAACTTTGAATTTTGTTATATCTTTGTTACAACATTAAACTGCACTTAAGCAGCATGGGCACACTATTCCCTCTATGATCCTGTGTTCTTTCCTGCATGATTTAACTGTATGGCTTGAATTAAATTGAAGATTTTTATAAATCAAATGTGTGCCCACTGACTTTGCCAAGTTGTCTGTCCTTTTGGGAAGAAAACAGTATAGGTTTGTATAATTTTCTGAGGAGCAAAAATCTATCTGCCAGTTTATTCTTACTTCTGTATAATCTGTGACAAGTCATGAGTTATCACAGTGCTCTGGTTTTTTTTTACCTTTGTTCACTTCAGCAGTTCATTTTTTTCCATATGTTTTTTCAGTTCTCAGGATGGCTTATGTGATTCCCCCCTCAGCTCCATCTCCAGCAGTGACTATGAGAGTGTTTCTGTCACTACATGTAGTCTCTCCAGCATATACGCTCTGAGGTAATAACATCACTTTGCAGTCAAATTTGACGAACGGTATTGGGTTATGCTTGGTTAAAAATTTTCATTGACGTAACAATCAAGTGACAGCAACACTTCTGAGTATTCTTTTTGAACAGCAGGTGCTTTTTTATTTTTTTTCCTAGCAGTTTTCTTCAGTGCTGTGGCAATTGAGAGGCAAGTATTTACAGAAAAGTTTTAGCATATACAGCAATCAATTATATATGCCCTTTTATTTGTCCATATAGCATTTCTTAAGAGAGACTTCAAGTTTTAGCTTGAAAAGTACCGAATGTTTGTCTCAGCTAGGTCTTGCCTTTGTAGAAAACATGTTTTTTCCATGATGTTTTATCTGTAAAATGAGGGGAGTGTTCCAGTTAACAGTAATTTGACTTCCACAGTGTTGTTGGCCAGAATTGGTAAGAATACTTATTTATATTCTCATCTTCTGAAACAGCACAAGACTCTTACCTTCAATTAGTTTTGTTCAGAGCACTTAATGAGAATAATAGACAAAGTTTAGAGCAGAAGAATGTAAGTAAAGCAGAAATTTGAGTTCTTTGCTTTTTTCAGTGTTGACACAACATACGTATGTGTGATGGATTGCATGGTTTGTATGCAGTTTTTAATCTGGTACAGGCAAATTGAAATACCACTATTTCAGTTGACACAGATCTTCTTCCACTGCACCTTATCTTCCCTTTTTCTTCTGTTTGTCTCTACCCAGCACTTCAACTGAACTTCAGGAATTCCAAATTTTGTCTAGGTTTGGTGGTAGAAAGAGGGAACAAAACGTCCTTTCTAATAGTTGTAGAGAAATAGTACAATATATATATTTTTTTAGGATGTGCACATCTTCAGGCTCAATTTTTTAACATTTCTCATCTTTAAGGGCAGAAAGATGCAAAGAAAAACTTTTTCATGGTTTTAATTTTTGAGAAGCATTTCCTTTTGACTGTTCTTCAAACAAAACACAGACTGCGTACAACAGTTGCCCCCTTCTAAATGCTGTATACATCAAAAGCTGTTTCACATGGGGCTGTCTGAACAGACAATAGAAGTAACCTCAGTTATTCTTCAGGAATAACTGGAGCAGTGAAAATAAGTTAGTCTCCATTATGTGCACCACCTCTTTTCAGTGCCTTGCTGTACTGCCTTTGTATCTAGTATTGTAGTTACCACTGTATTGATACTTAGGTAAATTATACCTGTCTTTTCCCTTTCTTCAAATATTGTTTTGGTTGAAGTTTGATTTATAAGGCAGTATTAGAACATGTGCATTTGTGCTCTCGTTGTCTGAATTATAGCACTGTATCAGTTCTGGGTGTCATGCAAGAAATCAAAGTTGTCTATTTTTCTATATCTAATTGTTATTACTAGAGATCTGGCTATTGTAGTTTATAATCCAATAAAAAAGCCATGTGCCTGCTTGACTATACTGATATGAATTTCCCCTTTTGAAATACTTAGTTTAAAAAAAGTTTAAACTTTTAACAACTTAATAAAAGAAAAAAAAAAAGCTCTAAGTCTGACTACTGCAGTAGTGTGTTCCTAGGTCTGTGTGCAAGAAGTGTAATATTCAGGACCTCTATTTGTATTGTACTTTAGAAAGTTATTTTCAAGGGGATCCCTTGTTCTTTTATCTTGTATTACCTAAAGAGTGGTGTTAAACAGCTTCTCTAGAGCTGTGTCATTTGATTACTAGAACAAGCATTCTCCTTGCAGAAACAATCTCTTCAGAATGTTATTTCTGAAATAACTAAGTTCTTCCTGATGTTATGGGTGTAGCCAATACCTAAATAGGGGTTTATTTTCTTGCTTCCTCTGAAGTATACCATTTTAATATACTTAATTTCTTGCTGTCTTCACTTAACAGTTAGAAATTTAAATGTAACACTTGCAGTTTTATCTGAAAAAAAAATTAGTTAAATGTAGTTTTCTTGAAATGCATTTATTTGGCCTTTCAACCTCCTGTGAATTATAAACAATTCCTTGGTGCTGTTAAATAATCAATAGTGAGGCTGACAGTCATGTTGTCAGGCTGCAACATGTTTGGGAAATACCCCTGTGCCTTCAGGCATTTTGGCTCTGGTAGCAAAACCAACTTAGCCAGAGTAGCACAGCGTCGAATGAACGGCTATTCTATTAATAGTAGTGTTACTACTAATGCCTACTATTAATACTAGTGTATCAAATAGCATAGACTGCATTGATTTGAAACAAATATTGTATATTTGGAATTCTATAATGTATAGAGTTATTGGTTTCCAAATGGAGAACTAAGGAGAAAATTCCCATTCCTTGGATCGTGGAGCACCATTCAACCCATGGGTCATTGTTTGCCGTTTCAGTTTTTATTGGGAGGGAAAAGTGATTGGGTCTGTAGGAACCATTTGGGACCTGTTAAAGGAGGCTGCTTCAAATCAGCCTGTGATTTACTGCCTTAGACTTTTTCCATCATCAACCAGTGCTGTGTAATTTTTTGAACTATATTCATCCCACCTAATTTTAGGAACCAAACTGAGATACCTAAATTAGGAGTTTTGCTGTTCTAGGTTCTCTGCTTTGTCGGTGGAATAAAAAAGTGGAAACCTCAGTTAAGCATGTAATTTGTTGAAATGCATCTGGGTCAAAGATTTGCAGTCTTAAATGAGATCTATGATTGCATACTTTGATTACTGGCTGTGCTCACACAATTTGAAAAACATTTTAAATCTTGCTAGAGATTTCTAGAGCATAACTCAGAAAAAAAGGTACCGAGGGCTTCTCAAATGTTTTTGCTAAGGTTGATTATTTCATTGGTACCCAGTCTGTGAGAATATTCCTCCTTCTAATCTCAGAGATCTGATGGTCAAGAAGTTAAACGTTCAGCTCAGTTTGGAAGATGATTTTTTGCAAAAATGTCTCAACACTGCTTGATGAACAGAGGTGCCAGTATCAGTAGTCAACTTTCTCAGCAAAGGATAAATATAGTCCATGCTTCAGTAGGTTTCAGAGGAACTGTGGTTTTATGCAGACTCAGAGTATGCAGAATTTTTTTGTTACATCAATGTAACTGTACAATAATATTGTTGACTTCAGTGAAAAATGAGGTTTAAAACTACATCAGGGAAGAGCAATTGGTCTACTGTTCATATTGGCTCCAGAAAACAATCCATCCAGTTTTTCCTTTTTAATGGTTTCTTTTCATAAAAGTAATTTTTAGAACAACTTTTAATATAACTATACCCTACTGAATTTTAAATAGGTAGCTAATAAAATACACTGCTAGAATCTTATCCATTTCAGTGTTGTAAGCAGTAAAGTCACTAGTTTTTAAAAATAACCTGCAGGAATTTGCCTGTCAGCTTTCAAAATGCATTAGAGGTATCAGGCAAGATCCTGAGAGCGCCATTAATTCGAGTAGAAACCTAAGTGAAGGCTATTCATGTGCTAACAGAATGAGATGACTCTATGCTTAAAGCCAAGAATGAACCTGAGTTCTTTGAAAGACTAGAGCTAGAAAATGGCGAGAGAAGTATTGGTTTGTGAATGATGAAGAATAAGAAAGACAACAGAAGAACAAGGTAGCTGCAATGAGTTGTTTTCAAGCCTCGTTGGAAATTTTGGTGTAAGACAGAGGAAGAAATACTGATGAATATGTATTAAAGCATGCCTGCCTAGAGTACGTGGTAAAGCCGCCACCATCTTTTTAAAGTTAGGATGAGCCGGTAAATGACAACTGTAAATACCGACAATAACTTTTAAAACTAATCTTAATGGTGCAATAGATGCCTTCCCTGGTCAGCAGTCACTTTTTTTCATATATGTCATTGTAACTTAAATATTGGTGTTTTGTGGTATATTTTTCCTATGGTTTTTAGGCTTTTACAAAAATTGGTGATAAATTTTTAGCCTGTGTTATTCACAGTCTGTAAAAGGAGATATCTGCTATGTATTGTGACTCAAGTCTATGCCAAAACAGTAAGACTCTGTCAGCAATTAGAGTGGAATATTTATCTGCCTATTTTTGTAGAATATCTGCACGCATGTGAGCAGAGCTCAAGGTAACTGTTGGCTTGCTGGATATAGTTGAAGGATATCGCTAACTTTAAGGCATATTTTGAGTATATGTCTGTTAGTATAAACACACATGTGAAACAAGATGGGGAAGGTTATTTTAGTATGTAAATGAGATGAAATTCTGATTACCTGCCTCAGAAATAGAGGGTCTTTTGTGGGAGACTGTTTGAAGCTTCCTTGCCAAGTCCATTCATAGTATAGGTGTTACGAAAATACCCCGCAGACACTTATAAAAATAAATACGGGTTTTATTAGGTTCCCTTGAACAAGTTCGAATGATGTCTGGTTAGGAAATTTTTACAAAGAACACCACCTCACACGCAACTGACAACAAATAACAAGGGAAAAACCGGTTTCGCAAGTAAATCAGCTCCCGATTTAAATCCGAATACCTTCTCGTTGCCAATGCAAATTGAGAACTATCTACCAACAATCTGGGAGACCATTCACAATAGCTTTATCTCCACTAGCTAATAGAGGAATCTCTCGCTCACAGAAACGCAATTTCTTACCAAAATATTGTGGTCGGCGTCCCAACTCCAATATTTCGTAGCCTCTGTTCTAACGTCTTAGAACAGAGCGAGATCCCTTTCTCTGCCTTAGCTTGTCTCCGAGAAGAGACAGCGTCCTGCTGCTTCTGCAGCTTGCGGCCTTCACGCCCTGTGCTTGTGCTTTGTTTGTGCTGGTGCTTGGCTTCGCGTGTGTCTGTCTTTTCGACAAGACTCCCGTTTACATAGTAGATAGGCGTGCACTGTGGTCAATTATCAGAGATGGGATCTAAATGAGTCTTCGACAAAACTCAGACTTGCAGGCACCCTCTCCACAGGGGTCCGGAGCCCTGCCTTTGTGTGCAAGCACCTGAACGGAGGTAGCAGGACAGCTCCTGGAGTCTGCCTGTCTGCTCCAACACAGGAAGGGTAATTAAAACCCATCACAATAGGCTGGAAAGGACCTCAAAAGATGATCTCGGCCAACCTGTCATGGGACAGGGAGGCTAGATGAGACTTTCTAGCACCCTGTTCAGTCGCACCTTCAAATCCTCCAGTGATGGGGACTCTACCGTGTCCATGGGGAGGTTGTTCCAGTGATTGATTTTACTGTAAAGTATGTCTTCCCTATGTAAAGTTGAAACCTCTCCTGGTGCAACTTGTCCTCTACATGTGATTCCTCGTGAAGAGAGAGCCTCCAACCCTTTTGTAGCCACCCTTTATGTAGTTGGAATACTGTGATTAGGTTCACCCTGCGCCTTCTCTTCTCCAGGGAGCAAGGACCTGACCTCTTCAGTCTTTCCTTGTAGAACAGGTTCTCCATCAACTTCATGACCTTCCTTTGGAAGCTCTCCAGTCTCTTGTGTCTTCCTTGAATTGTGGGGACCAGAACCGGACACAGCACTCCAGGTGTGGCCTGACAAGTGCTTGGTAGAATGGGATGATCACACCTCTGTCTCCACTAGTAATGTCCCTGCAGATGCAGCCCAGGGTCCATTTTGCCTTTGTCGCTGCAGCAGTGCCCTGCTGGGTCACGTTCAGCTTGGTGTCCACCAGGACCCCCAGGTGCCTTTCAGCAAGGCTGCTCCCCAGCCACGTGGATCCCAGACTGTACTGGGCTCTTTGGTTGTGTTATCCCCAGAGCAGGACCACTGTTCTTGGCAGTGCACTCTTCCTGTCCAGGAAGAGTCCTTCCTGTCCAGGCCTCTCTGTAAGATGGCTTTTCCTTCAGATGAGTCCACCTCAGCAGCCAGTGTGGTGTCATTAGTGAGCTTGGTGAAGGTGCTCTCAGTCCCATCATCCACATCATTTATGTGGATGCCCATCACATGTTGGAACAGTGCGGCTACCACTGTTGATCCTGGGGGACTCCACTTGTGACAAGCTGCCAGCCTGAGTAACAAACATGGATCACCACTCTCTGAGGGTGACCCATGAGCCAGTTTTCTGCCCATCTCACAGACGAGGGCAAGTTCTTGTGAGTGGACAGTTTCTTATAAACCCAGTTTTTATACTGTGCTTTTTCATCAGTGGGACTCAGTGCCTTGAAGGAGATGCAAGAGGGAAAATAACTTGTTCATTCTGTAGAACAGTGAATTATACAAGGAGAGTTCAGTTCTTTCATCTCATGGTCCAGATCTATGCATAAATCTGTGCTGTCAAAGCTATACCACAAATTACACACCCACAAGTTTTAACAGAGGTCACAGCTACGCTGGGAGTCTTGTACATGATAGTGTGGAGGACAACAAATACATTAACAGTGTATTTAAACTGATGTGTCACATTGTACCTGATCAACTAGGTCTCCTGATCACTTTTCTTGCAATTTTACGATTGTTATCCTGGTCAAGTTATTTTTGTTTAGGCTATGCAAAACAATGGATTGATTCTGCATTGATGTTTGGTACTGTTATTTTTGTTTTGATTGCTGTAGATTTTATTTCCCGTTTTTTTCCTGTGGAACTGCTCTTTATGGAAAGACTGCTCATAACCAAAAAAAGGCTGGTAGTAATGGCTTTACATGGACTGGAATCATGGAAATAAAGAGCTCAGTGAGAAGAGTTGTGAGAAGATAAATATGTTTATACCTTGATGTCAAGGGTTAGGGCTGCGCAGGCCACCAGACAAATGACAGCTGCTCTCTATTAACCCCTCTTCCTTCCCAAAGGGGAAGAGAAAGGGAGTAAGGGAGAGAGACTGATGGATTGGAAAAGAAAACTGAAACTGCAATAATGAAAATAATAACAATAAAATGAAATATATACAAATATATAAAAAATCCAATATAGAACCAAACCCCCCTGATGGCAACCACATTGCTGCCACCACTGATGCTGTGAGACTGGATGATGCTGTCCCAGACTGGACTCAGATGGGAATTGAATGCAGAAGCTGGGTTCCAGAATTGGATTCAGGAATGCACAGCTTGGGATCGAAGGCAGAATGAGCAGAGTCCTCCTCAGATGCCAGCTATTGAAGAAGAGATTGACCCTCATGGTCCCTCATCTTTATATCAAGTATGGTGTCTGTGGGATGGAACAGCTTGTTGGTCAGTTCAGGGTCACCTGTCCTGTCTGCTCCTCCCCACAGGTGCGGCCTCTCACTTATTGCACCCCCACCGTGGGACACAGGATTTAGCAGTGACCTTGGTCTCCACAGGAGAAGGAATAAGCAAGAGCCTTTCTGCACATCAGTCCCTGGCAGTAACTGTAAACATCAAGTGCTGTCACTTCCAGCAGCAGACACTGTCTGCACAAACATGCCGTTAACTTCAGAAAGTGCCGTCACTGAGCAGAGACTGAGCTGGAAAGTGAAATCACTGGACAGAATCAGTTCTGTTCTAACTCAAACCAGGACAGTTGAGCACATCAGAATGAATTGTAGAATAGATGCTATTTCTGCCTAATGATTTTGAACTGCAGACTGTCTGTGTATGTTTTGTGCACCATGAGCCTGTGCTGTTTTGTACAGCTCTGTCACTCAAGCAGTGTTAGGGCAATTAATATGCATATTAATACAGTCATAAACAGGCTGCTGTGAACAATATTCTTGCTTTGCTGCTAAATCCCTTGCCCCAACAATCAGCTGAGCAGTACCAGCAAAACAAGAAAGTCAGCATTGATGAGGCCTGTCAGCTTTTGCTTATGATTTTAGTCAGCGAGACATATGTGACTGAAGCAGATGTCTCTAGTTTTTCACTACCGTTTTGATGTGTTTCATGCCTATCTTGTTCTTCACCCTGCAAGACAAAAAAAAAAAAACAAATCTCCAAATGTTGCAGCATTTTGTAAGCTGTAGTGTTCCCTTTTATGAAATTCCACAAGGTATTTTGGGGTATATTATATGCATATCTTTGCCTTCAGTAACAGGTAACTGATGCAGATTTTATTTTCTCAAGAAATAAGCCAGGCATCTTGTGTTAACTAACTGAGCTCTTGTTACAATGGGAAGATTAAAAAAATCAGTTGTTTTAGTCTTTCCCTGTTAAAATGGTAAACTTCATATTTTAGTGATGTTAGAATATCCATTATCGTTGAACTAAATTAAATATAAAACTTTATTTCTCTCTGTGTAAATAAAGGAAATAGGGCAATGTTTTAAGCTGATTAGTGTCAGTGGCAGAGACAATAAGTCTAGCAAAACTGGTAGACCCAACCCAAAATTTGCTATTTGGTGGCTATATTCCAGGTGGCACACCGTCTGGCTGGAGACTTGACGGAAGTGAGCATAATGGGTTTGTATTCTTATTTCTATACAGCTCACCTGTAGCTTTCATTTCTAGAAATTTGGCCACATGTGTTACATTCACTTTAATGACGTGTAAAAATCTATCGTTGAATGTCTCTTGGTGTTCCCTGTGCTACTAATACAACAAAAAATACTAGCTTTCAGAAATTAGATTTTATTGTATGGGTTGGGGTTTTTCCCAGAAAAACCCTCAGAATAACACATTTGGGAAATTTGAGATAATGTGTAACTAAAATCACTATATTAACCTCAGTTTTTGCAGTTTTTGGCAGTGCCTAAAATCAAGACACGTAAACCCACAAGTATAGTGGAGGTAAGAAGAGAGGATTTCCCTGTATGTAGAGCTGCATTGAAGATGAAAAATGAAGAGAGGGGTTTTTTTCTAATTAAAATTTTAGGACTCCATGTGATACCTTAATTAGCTTTTCTCATCTTTGACTCCCACGGCTGGATACTGAATTCCTGTGGGATTCTGCTTTAATGCTTCAGCTGGTGGTTCTGTATTATTTGTTGAGAGAACTGATGGAGGCAATATGAAATTGTTGTGCTAAGAAGTTTCCCTATCCCTCAGAGTTCCTCTGGCTGGAAAATGTTTTTCAGTGCTGCTTTTCCATCTCCATTTCCTCCACACACAGGAGCTGCAACTCATGAGAGTATCTGCTGGAACTGTATGCTAAATTAATTCGCTTTTTACTATGCTGTACAGAATAGTTGCTTGTGTATTGCAGAGGACGTTGCTGAAGAGCCCTATGAAATGACTTTTTGCCCTTGAATGTATTTGTATCTTGCATCAGGTATCCAGGTCCTGTCTGTTCTGTGTCAAGTTCTAGATAAGGCGTAGAAGCTGTTTCTATCGCTTTATCAAATACGAGAGCTGATACTGCGTACCATTTCTTCATAACTGCTGTACTATTTCTGTGTTCGCTTTCCCTGTTTCCGGTTCAGTATTACTTTTTGAAGTTTTAAATATTTCTGTGCTCTAATCTCCTATGATTTATCCTTTTGCAGTGTAAGTGAATGTTTGAGGGCTTTAAATGCATGCTTGATTTACAAGGAAGTGTTTTTTTAAAAAAAAAAATGTCATGGTGGAATTGAGAAAACCTTAGTAGAACCTAAGCGATATTCTAACTTCTTTCAGTTCTGTTTTTCTTGAATTTTACAATATATTTATCTTGCAGGTTTTATCCCTTTCTGGTTTAAACCCTAAGAAATACAGTAAATGTAGTACCTTGCAAGTATCAAATACTAAATTTGATGGTTAAAAAGCATCCCTGTTGATTACTGATGTTCCTAATTTAGTGGTTCATAGGCACTCTTCTGGAGTTTTGTCTTTAATGACAAAAAAGGCTACTTGGCAGAGAGCACTGTTAAAGCTGATGAATCCTGCACTGGCAATGTTGTATATTTTAATTCTATTTGAAATACAGTATCTTTGCATTTTCCTGAAAACTCAGTCCAGAGTGGTAATGCGTTTGGATAAGTCAGTTGTCTAGGTAGACTTTCTTATGGTGGATCTATTTAGCAAGATACTGCTTTATCAGCTGTGGGGTTTGAGAAGTCCAACATGGTAAGTACAATGAGCATGCTGTGTAGTCTGAGGTGTGAATAGCTGAGGAAGGATTCAAGAAGCTGTTCTTCCAACAGAGTGGGCAGCTACAGAGTCTGCCAGGGTGTGGAGCAGAAGTTGTAGCTGTTGATTGCAAATTCAGTAGGCTTCAATGCTCAGGATTTTTTTCTGATTGAAATTATCACTTAGGACACATGGCTAATCCCATTCGCCATATTCCTTATTTTAATCATCCAGCCTAAAGTGGCCCTACTCTACTGGGGCAAATGACGCTAAGAACAGGATTCTGCAAATCTTTCAGTGTATGAAAAATAATTCCCCCTACAGAGGAATTCAAAAGGTTGACAGCAGAGGGGGCTTCTAGCCCGTATTCTACCATGTGTGGAGCTGGGCAGTGCTAATACATGTGATAATTAATGCTGTAGTCTAGTGAAGTCCACTTTTTCCAGTGGTGCATAGCTAGATTTGTTCCTGATAGAGGGATTCATAAGCAGTGGTATTATTCGTTTCTTGACAAAGTTCTAAAACCTTGGGAATGCTTTAAGGGTTGGTTGGCTGGTTTATTTTTTCCCTCTTTAGCCTTCTCTCTTAAAACAGAGAGAAAATACCTAAGGGATTGCCCTTTAAAACCCTCTTGAGTTAATAAAATATTAGAGTTAAAAGTCAAGAAATAAAGTTCTGAATGAAAGGGGGCTTTTTAGTCTGCTTTAAATGTAGCTTCTGGGGTCATTAAAATGTAGTTCGTAGCTAAATATATGCTATTACTCAAATAATATGACATGTTCTCTGAATTTGGTTTAAATTACTCTAAAATTGAGTGTGTAGCCACCCCTTTCACTTAAAATAATTGTAAGAAACCATTAATCTCATAGTTTTCCTCCCAACCATATAAAAGCTAGTACATATTACAGAAACCAAAGGGTTTTAACCTGCTATTTATTGTGGGGGTTTTTTGTGGGAAAATCAAAAAAGAAACACTAGAGGAACTGTAAAAAGCAGGATCAGAAGTAGTAATTTTTTGTTCGTACTAACATGGAGTTACACTTCTCTTACCCAAACCCATATCATTTTCCTCTTGTCATTCCTCAGGTATGCATCCTTTGTCTTTCTCCAACTATTGTGTCTGGTTCTTTGGAATAGTTGTTTGTTCTTTTTTGCAAATTGTAACCCAGAGTTGTCTACAGCTTTATGAAGTGTAAGAGTGAAAGCTTGGGAAAGACAGGTTGGCAGGTTAGTGGTGGGGTTTCCAGTTACAGCCTACACAAGTATCAGTGGGATG
This sequence comes from Buceros rhinoceros silvestris, assembly GCF_000710305.1. Lineage (NCBI taxonomy): Eukaryota > Metazoa > Chordata > Aves > Bucerotiformes > Bucerotidae > Buceros > Buceros rhinoceros. The sequence continues at coordinate 4,007 of NW_010420537.1, read as the reverse complement.
AACGTACCAGTTACTGAAGTAGTTCTAGAAATTGTGTGCAGACAATAACATAGATTTGTCTGCAAAAGTTTTGCTTTGGGGTTTTTCTATTTACTTAAAGTATGAAAAAAATCAAATGGTAAAGAAAACCTTAAATATCATAGATCAGATAAAGTGTGTGTTACTGGTATTGTACACAGAGCATAATGTGGCTGTTGTGCTAAATTCTATATGAATTTCTAAATGAAAACCAGGGAGCTCGTTGTAATGTTTTTTGAGAAATATTGTAAGGACTAGAATATTCAAAACATATATATATATAAAGGGAAATTCATGTACATGATGTAGCTATATATCATAACTAAGATACGTTTTATCTTAGTTATTCAAAATGTGTGACGTTTTAAGTAAGGGACGTGAAAGATTTGTTAAGGCCAACTAGTGCAAATGAATTGATGTCATATAAAACAGTGCAGTTCCATGATTTAAAATTTGTGGGCAGTCTCTAGTCAATTTTTTAATGAACTAGAATTGATATTGAGGAGTTAGACTACTGTCCCTTCTTAAAAACTTTAAGCGTGGTTTATAATTGCAGTGTCCTTCTACGTAAATAGGAATGTGTGAAATCAGAAAACCTTTGCCAAGTTTTCACGCTTTGTAGAAATGTGTAGAAGGGGTCTCACCTACTACTGTAAAGCATGGATGAAATTTTCCTGAAGAGCAACTTTGTCTCAAAATGCATCCCTCTGGTTTTGCAAAGTGGATAAACCTCTGCATCAGAATAGTACCATTTAGTACATTAATTCTGAATTCACTATAAGGTGGATTCACAAGCTTAGAATTCACACTACAGCAAGAAGGTGTTACCTGTTTTGTGGCAAATAGTTGCCGGCTACATCTGGCTAGGTTTGTGTAGTTTGCTGGAGATTTCCGGATCAAGTCCGTAGGAATCACTGACATCGCAGGTATTTGTGTAACATAAATGGTGTAAGGATAGTCACTGAACCATGTGTTAACATTTTTCTAGTAAACATTTGTATTGTTGTTCATAGAACGTCTAAGTGTTTTCGCTCTTAGACTTAGTAGGAATGAGTTTGTCTTGCGTAACTTGTCCTCTCAGTTTAAAGGCACCATTGACCATCTTCTGAAGTCTATACCTGAAAATTAGTTGTAATCAAAGACCTTACCTGAAATCAGAGACTTAGAGGGTCGTCTTACTTCCTTCTTAAATTTGGTGACATAATTGCATCCTGTATAGTAGAATAGGTATGTTGGGTTTTCTCCTTTGCAAGTGTTGGCCACCTATTCCTTTTGATCTAAGATTTCTAAAGACAAAGAAACAAAGCCAAACCACTCTTTTAGAAGTCTGAAAAGATGGTAATTCAGTTGATTTCTTTGTATTCTTTATATTTGACACAATGAGCTTTTTAATAATTATATCTGCCATGCTGTATATTCAATGCATACTTAAGATGTTCTGAGGGTTTGTTTGTGATTAATGAGAAATTATTTCAGAGAATCTCATACATTCTGCATTCAGTTCAGAGCGGATTTCAGGTTTAATGAATCAAACATTTCTAGGCAACCTTGGAAGGAAACATCTGCAAGTGGTCGCAGATTTCTACTTCTATTGACTATTTTTTTGAGCACAAATGTAAAATGTTTACATTTGGACCAACTTTGAATTGCTTGACTTTGGCCATTCAATTTTAGGCTTTGCTGCTTGTACAGGTTTTGGATGAACGTCAATGCCCAGCAAAAACAGCACAAGGCCATCGATATCACAGATGGTTACCTTAAATGACTGGTCACTTCTGAAAGTGTCAGTCATAATCTTTATATACCAGACTCCTGTTTTCCATTCGTTACGGATACTTCTGCTTAATCTGGCTCACTAAGTTCCAAAGGATACTTAAAGTTACAAAGAACGGTAGTTCTACAGGTGAAAGATGATATTGTATACAATTAAATTATTGGGTCTTGTTTACTTGTACTTTATTTGACTAAATTTCACGGTCAAAATTTGACACCAGGCAACTGTTCTACGCATTAATATCATTGATGTGTTTGAGTCTTGCTAGTCTTTTAGCATGACAAATGGAGAGTAATTTTAAAATTGCTAGATAATTGGTAGCCAAGTTAGGTAAAAAGTTAATGCATTGTATCTGCCAAAGGGTGTCTGTTCCTTTGTAAGTTATAAGCAGGTTTACTATTGGGAATCAGCCTTTTACAAAATGTCTTATTTCTTGATACTCACCTTCATGTTAACTTTGCAGTGTTTCACAATATGAAAAATAAATACATGATGAGCATTATTTATATGATAAACATTTCACAAGGGGAATTCCATGCTTATTTTGGTCTTATCTCTCCTTAGCCTAATTCCTTCGGTAATGCTGGGTTCCCTTCAGCCAAGAAGTTGAGAAAATGAGGACTTGTCTCTAGCTACTTAGCATGGCTATTTGTATTCTGCAGTGATACTTGATTCTGCAGATACCAGCAGTGAAACATTCCCGATCTGAGTGTAGTCTGACATTAATGAAATGCTCCCTACAAATCTGGTATCAGCTGAGAATTTTGAACTAAATTATGCATGTTAGATAAACCAAATAGGAAAGGTATTCCTTATAGAACTAAAAAAAGAACTTGTTTGAAAGAATAATTTGGAGAAAAGGTAAGCTGAACTCTGTGGATCAAAATTCAGGTTTAGTTTCTACAATATCGATTTTTAAAATAATGAGAATTTTTAATATTTGTCTAGATGCAATCACTGCTGTTTGGGATATCCTGTTATAAGAAAAATAATATTTCTGTTCTTACAGTATTTCTGACTGCCTCTACAATATTAATTTCCTGGCTGAATTCTTTAACAGTAAGCTATATTTTAAAGTAAAGAACAGATGGTCATTAGTCATTCTTTGAGAGTCATTTTCATCTAAATCTGACTTGGTCCTGCTGGTAAAGGCAGAGAAATTGTTTCTAACTCTGTAGTGATTCCTAGGTCTAGTTTTAAACTATTCTGGAACATTCATTTCTCTCTTTCCCATGGCACAAGTAATCCTGAATCCAAAGTATCCTCTTTTCTGAATCCCTTGTATATGGATATTGTACTTTACCTGTGACCATGGATGTGGAAGTGTTATAAGCAGGAGTGCGTGTACATACTGACCTTCCATCCCACAGTGATGGCTCAACTCTTACGTGCTCACTGCTAGGGATTTTTAGGACGACAAAGTTCCAGCCAGTTGTGTGGTGGGATTTAACCAGTTGACACACAACAAAATCTAACATCTAGAATAGTCTGTAGCAGAAGTAAGTCAAACCACATTCCTTGGAGGAATTAGAAGTAGGTAAAACTACATTCCTCCTAGCTGGAGAAGCCTTGGAAAGGCAAACACTGGCCTTGGAAAGGCAAACATGGTCAGGGCTTGGTAAGAATTGTGGAATGAGCCTTTCCTCCTTTCCGCAAGATGGGAAAGGACTCTTAAGTAATATATGTTCTTGAAAAGCACTCTTCTCAGCTCTCTGCCCACTTAACACCTTACTTTGAAATATTTCTTCAACTGTGATTTGGAGGGAAGAGTCATCCTTGAATCAGCTCCCCTGCTTTTGCCTGCACTAAGGTTTCTGCTTGTTGGGAGTTTCAAAGAGACCATTGTATTGGGGTTATATAATTACAGGAACAGACTGCGTTTGTCTCTGTCACAAGATTATGCTTGCCTTGGAGAGAAACTTATAGCACACATTTTTATATCACTGTAAGATCAATTCTTTCAAAAACGGGAAAAAGTAGTAGACCTTATTTGGTCGTGTTACGAGGCAGACAAGCTCCTTTATCCGTACCTACGAGCATTTGTGTGAATAGGCAGCCATCTAACCGTGTACCATTGCGAATCAGGGATTGCATCCTGGCTCTTACTACCTTTCACTTTACTCTTTCATAAGCCATGTTCTTATTTGGCCTTTTTGTCTTGAACACAGACCTTTCCACACTGACAGGCTTCCTCTTATATATATATATTAAAATA
>NW_010420536.1:32897-34284 GCF_000710305.1 Buceros rhinoceros silvestris | reverse complement strand
TTCCACGCCACAAGGGAAGGGGCTTTCTGCTCTCTCCTGTCAGCAGCTGGGTTTCTGCCAGCCAGGTTTAGAGAACAGGAGGGCAGGCTGAGCAGCCTGGCAGCAGGCACAGCTGTGCTGAGAGCAGCAGTGAGCCCCTGGGCACCCCTCAAGCCATTTGTCCTGCCAAGAAGCACTGATTTTGGACAGCCTGCAGCAAATGATACCGAGTGGTTGCTCAGGAGATACAGATGCTCCCTTTCTGACTTGTTGCTGCCTTGCAGATGACCATAGGCAAGTTCCGCTGTTCCCTGCGGCAGTTTCCCCAGCTGTAAAAGGTGCATATCAATTCCTGGATATGCCATAATCTTCTAATTCAACTCTGCCTGTTTTCATCCCCTCTGGTCAAGATCCTGGTCCATCTTCCCTGAAAATCTCTCCACCTTGTGAGCCTGCACCCTTTGCTGTCACTGCCTGGCCAGCAGGCACTCCTGCCAGTCCTGAGGCCTGGGCTGGGCATGTGGAGACAAGCTGAGCACCGTGAAGGGACACCTGTGGGCACCAGCTGCAGCAGCTTCCTCAGGCTTAGGGCTCTGCCCCAGTGACAGCAGCAGCCCAGGGCTGGGGAGCAGCTGGGTGGAGGCCTTCAGCGGGGTGCATGGGTGCTCCCTGCCTCCAGGTCTTCTTGCTTCTTGGCGGTGATCAAGAGAGGAGTTTTCTGGGACAGTGCTTCCCTTAAACAGCTGATCCCATGGAGTGCTGTTAAGCTCAGCCCCTTTTCCAACTCACCAGAAGCTCCGTGAGTGTGAGGCTACCAGGGTCAAGCAGCACTGAGCACTGAGGGGGACAAGTAAAGCAGGGCAACGCTATGCCCCTTCTCTGCAGCTCCAAGCACAGCATCTGTGGAGGAGCTCTGCTTCTTCAGGGGTGCAGGGGATTATTCCAGGAGATTATTAGCAGCCCTGGGGGCTTGGGGATTATTCCAAGAGTTTTTGCAGCAGCTAGTGTGTCTCAGGAGATGAGCTAAGCACAACAGACACCAAAAACCAGACATCCCTTGAGAACATGACTCCGTCCCCAGCAGCAGCAACCTCAATGCAAGTCTAAAGGGAAGAGCAATTGCTCTGACCTTCATTTAATCAGCCAGGGTAATTAAGTGACCCACAAAGAACATGCCTGCCTGGAGGCTGCTCTAGTTTTCCCTGGACTGCTCTGACATTTGAGGAGCAAAGATCCTTTAGCAATAGCTGTGCAAAGCCAATGGCTGCAGCAACCGTCCTCCGGTTGGTGAGACCCCCAAATGCTTGTACAGGCACAGTCCTGCGGGCACCTTGTGTCAGGAGTGCAGCTATTGTGCTCCTGTTGCCCAAATCATTCAAAGATACTGAGGAAGGTTCCCATGACCCAC
>NW_010420536.1:31840-32818 GCF_000710305.1 Buceros rhinoceros silvestris | reverse complement strand
ACTGTAGGTAAAGCTAGAGGAGGAGAGCAAGCTTGTTTCTGAGACCTCCTCGAGACTGGGATTTCTGCTCTGGGGCTAGGGAACATCAGGGCTGGATATGTCGGATACTCAGGGTGTTTGTGCCATCAGCCCCAATGTGCTGCTGCCTCCTCGGGGTCCTGCTGTCTGCAGGTGAGCCAAATGTGAGCTGCACAGGGCTGCAGCCCTGCTTTGCCCCATCATTGCTGGAGTGCAGTGGCCAAGCAAGGTCTGCCAAGCATTTCTCCTCCAGCCGAGAGCTTTGGCTCCAAAGGAGGGAACCCCAAGGACATGTGTGGGCTTTGCTCCTTCTGTGATTTATCTGCATTGAGGTCAGGGTTTGTCTGTCCATATGAGCTCATTTCACAGCAGCCTGGATGGAGCCCAAATCACGGTGAGAGATGCCTTTATTGGAAGGTGGTCGGGTGTTTTAATATTTTTTTTCCTGAGAAGAGACTGTGGATTCTGAAATAAAGCAGCTCCTCTAAAGCATCTCTGCCCTTGCAGAGGATGGTGGGGCTGGTTATATGGAATAAATGTATCTCCTGTGACTAAACCCCAGCGCTGGCACCGGAGAGGATGCTGGAAACCCTTGCAGCGTCCTTCACTCCAGCTGTGCAGGGAGGCCCTGGAAAGGCGTCAGGGATTTCCTGCGGCGTTTTGTGAGTCAGCATGGCATGCATCCAGGTGAGCACAGCCAGCAGGCACCCAGCACCAGCAGGGAGGGAAGTTTGGCAAGCCCACGAAGTGGAGACTTGCCCAGGGCACATCTGTGAAGGAGCACGCCAGTGTCTTGACAACCCTTGGGCTGCTGTTCCTCTTTCCAGAACGGCCGTGCACCAAAACAAGCCCTCCCCATGGGGATGTGGTCAGCAGCGGGAGATGCTCCAGCTGAGAAGAGCTGTTACAGGGTGCCATGCCTGTCCTTCCACCAGATTGCTGGTGCCCGGCGACCCAGCC
>NW_010420536.1:30744-31698 GCF_000710305.1 Buceros rhinoceros silvestris | reverse complement strand
GTACACTCAAAAAAAAGTCCCAGGAGAGATTAGACATGGCTTGCTTTGTTCTGAGACTTTTTTATCAGCCCCAGTCCTGTCCCGAGCCAAGAACTGCACAGTTTGGGCAAACAACTACTGCTTTCTGCACTCACGTGGGTCCTTGGCTCTGGACAAGCAGGTTTCTCTGGGACTTTTGGTGGCAGGAGCCTGTCCTGGTTTCCCCATCACATTGGCACAGTAGGACAGTGCCCTGGCACTGCCTCTTGGAGAGGTTTGGTGATGGGCAGATGTGCTCATGCTAGGCCTGGCCCCAGGCAGGACCGGAATGCCAATGCCTCTCTGCAGCTCTTCCAAAGGCGCAGCTGTCTGCTACTGCCTGGCCCAGCCATACACGGACAATGCTGATGCTTTCCAGTGGCACTCACATAGGTTTGCAGAGGCCTCAGACACACTAGGGCTGCTAATGCCACCCCACTTGCTGGGACCATGCGTGCTTTTGCTGGGGCATGTGGGCTTCAGCTTAGCAGGCAGTGCTGAGGGGAGGTGAGCAACCTGTGGGTGCCTGGCTGTCCTCACCATGCTTTGCTTTGCACTGGCTCTCGCATGCCTACAAAAAGCGACCCACTGCATGCAGTAAGCATCAGGATCTGGTCCCCCTCCCCATCTAAGTGTCTGCCATTTTCACACATGGATTCCCCTTCCCACAGCCTTGAGTACCTCGATAATATAATTTTCTTTCTGCTCCCAGGTTAGATCAAATCTCTCCATATTCTCCACGGTATTATGTCTCTGGGTCAGGAACCTGGTGTTGCCTCCAGGAAGCTGAAAATTATTAAATCCAGCAATTCAGCCCCTGCCAGTGGTACAGTCATTAATTTCGGACTGTGTCCAGACTCCTGTCACTGCAGCACCCAAGGAAAGCTTTGCTTGACTCCCCACCATGATCCCTGGATGTTGTCGTCCCATGGTGCC
>NW_010420536.1:10146-30354 GCF_000710305.1 Buceros rhinoceros silvestris | reverse complement strand
CCTCCAGTGCTGAACAATATCTTACTTCACTGTGCCAGAGCAGGTGGTGCAAAGCACCGGAGGCATCCCTGAATGTGACACAGCACTTGTTTTGCCCCAAAATACTTGCTGGAAAAGGTGGGGTGGATTGTTGCTCACCTTCCTCGCAAAGAAAAGGAGACCCTGGCTGGGCGCAGAGCCAGCCACCACCATACGAGCTGGAAGGAATGTGTGTCTCACTGGCTTTTTGCTTCTTCGGGAGCAGGCTGGTGGTGCGAGGGGAGCGCTTTCTGCCCTGGCTCCTGCTGCATCAGCCAGCCCCTGGGTGAGTGCAGGAAGGAGTGGGCAGCCTTTCAGCAGGTTGGGCTTCTGCCCAGGCTGAGGGTGAATTCCCTTGGATGCGTGCTCCTTGCTGCTGCTGTGGGAGCCCCCGCCTCTGCAGATGCAAAGTGCCTCACGGGCTTCCAGCGCTGCAGGGCACAGGGCAGCCTCTCCTGTTTCATAGCAATAAGCCACCTGTATCCTGAAGAGAAATTTTCCCCAAAATCCCCATTTCCTCAAGCTATGCAGGCTAGCAGGTACAGAAGGCAACTACCTGCTTCCTGAGGGCCTCCAGCCCAGAATAACACCTCCTGGGTACAAGCCCAGACTAACCTGTGGGGAAATAAAGGCTCCTGTAGCCCAAGCAGCAGCAGAGTGGTGGCCTGCAACCTGCTCTCCTCCTTCCCCTCTGCGGCGGGAGGGAAGGTGGGGCCAAGCAGAGACCGCACCTAAATTCCCCTTCCTTTGCAACCCTCCCTTTCCTCATTTCACTTCCAGACACAGGCCAGGACACTGAGCCAGCTGGGTCCTGCAGCAGAGCTTACTGCAATTGCCCTCCCTCTTCTCTTGTTTTTTCCTCTCCTCCTGTCACTTCCACCCCAGAGGAAGAGAGGGAGAGTCCATTGCTCACACACTCCTCTTTGCATTAACCCACTCAGGGATTCCTCTCCTGATGTCTTTGAGAAAACCTCTCCAGCACTCTGACTGAGCCTGCAGGTGCTGGCTGTAAATCAACATCTGCAGATTACAACAGCTGGATGAGAAGTTAAAGGCTTTTCTCTCTTCTTTCCCTTCTCATTCCTTCCTTTTCACTTTTCCCTCTGAAGCCGGAGTGGTTCTCAGACGGCAGGTACAATGCTGGCGGGAGCCCTGCACGGCCTCCTGCTCCTCTGCCTGGTTGAGGAGGGCGTCAGCAAAATCAGAAGATACTACATCGGTGCAGTGGAAATCACCTGGGACTACATGCACAGCAACCTGCTCTCCGTGCTGCAAGCACCTGCAGGGTAAAGTTCTTTCTATTGCAATTCCAGCAGCCTGCTGTGGGTGTTCTCCCACCCTGACATGCACAGCATTGTGAGCTTGGGGCCAGGCAGGCAGGTGCATGGGGGCAGCTTGGCAGGGTGGGCGCACTGAGCTGCTGGTACAGCTGGGAATGGGTGTTTCTGTGAAATGAGGAGTCACTGGGTGCAACCCCTGATAATGCACAGGCAGAATAAATCTGCAGAAAGAGATGCAGACCTGCTCTGCAATATTGCTCTACACTGCTTTATCATAATGCTGGTGATGCTTCAAGGTCTGTGCCCAGAGCCAAGAGCTGGTTCTCCAGCCTATGCTTTCTTTTCTCCTCTGCATCCTGGGAGCTTTGGGAAGATGTGAGAGCAGACGGGGTTCAGGACCTCCCTGCCTGAGGACTGCAGAGGGAGGCTGGCTGTACCTCCCTGACATAACTCAAAGGAGTAAAGGCTTTCCACTGTGTCTGCCCATGGTAAAACCCAAATTTAGCTATTTATATCTTTGTGTGCATTACATTGCTGAGACTGAACTTTTTTATTTAGGGAATGAAAATAATTTTTAGTGTTTGGGATAAGAATTGTGTTTGTAGACAATGACAAGAGGGAGGAAGGCATGGTGGGTTTGTCCGAATACTTTGGAGGAGGGAGAAAAAGTGGCAGTTGCATTGCTGAGGCATCACAATGGTGTCATCTTGAGCCATAGCTGCCTGAGGTGCACATGGCTGTGAGTGGGCTCCTCTGAGCTCAGCACGGGGAGCAGAGCTGGACAGAGCCTGTGGATCATGGCATGCCCCTTCCCTCTGCCCCACTGCCACATACCCATCCCCAGGTTCTGTGCTGGGGTGATGCGAGCCCACAGGCTCATCTCAGACCCACTGGCTTGAGCAGTGAGGAGCTGTGGTCAGGCACTTAGAAAACTGGCTCCAGTGACGAGCCAGGTCAGCTTGACTAGCTGCTGTAGTCACTGTATCAGTTACGTTGTTTATTCCCCCTTTGGTTATTTCAACAGGAAAACTGCATTCAGCACCCCCTCTTTTACTAATGTCTCCCCCCGCCCTGCTTTTACTAATATTGCACTCAGATTTACTCAGCTCTGATGAAGGTGAGGTCACTCACACTGTTAATTCAACCCCGTGGCTTTTCATTTTGGCCCTGGCTTTAATGATGCGCTTGTGCACTTCTTCTGACCCTGAAGCGACTCGGGAACCTGGCTGTGCCCTGGGGACAAGCAGGGTGTGGGCAGGCAGTCTGAGATCACTTGTTCTTCTCTAAAACAGGGAGAGATAACTTTGGCTTTCTCAGAGGAACTTGGTGGCATGGTCCATCCCGGAGAGACAGGGCACCCCAGAGCACACTTGCTCGGCATGGCTGTTGCCAGCTGGATGATGGTACCTTTTCCCTGGCCCTGCAGCCTCAGCCTTGTCGCCCCCCTGCAGGCAGGGCACAGGAGAACAGTCGGGCTGGGGAGAAGGGGCATACAGGAGTGAGCCAGGAGAGTGTGGCAGGACCAGAGCTGCAGCTGCCACCAGGGCTGGGGCGCCTCTGAGCTGTGTGTGGCACGTCTTCTGCTCCACCCGTTCTCTCTTGTGGTACCAATGCAGCCTCCAGGCAGGGCCTCCAAAACCCCGGTGTGTATCCAGTGGTTTCTCTGGCATGTTTGTGGAAAGCTCTGCCAATCAGACAGGCTACAGCACACCAGGCCACAGCTGGTTATGCCTTCCCCATGATTTCAGTTTGTCTAGCTCCTGAAGACAACCCCACCAGCAGGGTCAGAGCTGGGACCCAGCACATCCTCTGGTGGCCCTGGGGAACTCAGCTCTGTCTCAGAGCTGGCAGCTACATAGCAGCAGCTCACATCTGAGTGCTTCAGCAGTGCACCGTGTTTACCTTGGCTGTCTCTCCTGGTTTCAAGAGATAAACAGATAGTGCAGCTAACAATGCTGATCAAAGGCGCCAGGAACTTATGTCCCTGCCTCGGCTTCAGCTGCCCTTGGGTTAGGAAGCCCATGGGGACCCCAAGTGCAGAGGACTGGCCAGAAGCACTTGGATCAGATGTCCCTGCATTGAACTCTGCCTCCTCATCCCCTGCAAAAGCTGTCGAGCTCTGCTGTGCCAGCTGGGACTGAGCGCTGAGCCCTGGTGTCACCAAGTCTCCTCCCAGCCATGCCCCCATACGCCAGCAAAATCCCCCTGGCTCCAGAGGATTTCTGCCTTGTTTACTGCAGAGTGAGCAGGACTAGACCCTCATATCTCAGAGATGTATTTTCAAAGCTGGGCTTCCTGAGAGTTGGAGAATAAGGCCCAGCTTCCCAACAGTGGGCAGCCCAGTGCCAGCAACTCTGCAGAACTGCCACATCCCAGTGTGAAGCCACTCTGGAAAGCAAGTTTGGTCCAGACCCTAGTGTCATTGAGCCAGGAATGATCACCACTCATGGGCAGTCAGCTAACTGTGTCTGCTGGGGGCTTCCTGCCAGCCCAGACTGGTGGGAAAGGCAAGAGCTGGGTACATGTGATGTTTTCATGGGTGCCTGTCCTGCCCTGGCCCCAGGGAGGGTGAACCCCACTCTCCCCACAGGATCCTCTGGCTGCAAGTGGCTTCCAGCCAGCAGCTTGGAGATAAGTGTGTGTCACTGTTTCCTAAATTTGAGTCAGTCTGGCTCCTTCCTCTTCCTTCTGAGGACATGTCACAAAGGGAGCTACTGCTTGAATGAAGGTTTAGTCAGCGGGGGAGAACAACCCTCCCTGCTTCTTCAGAGGGAAAAAAATACCACCTGGCTTTTGCTGCAAAACACAGTCTGTCTGGTTACTGGAAATGGTCTCAGGCCTGGAGTTGATAAGCCAGACTCTGAAATCCCTGGAGAAATTCATGGGTTTGTTATCTGAATAAACACACTAGATTCCTTTTGAAAAATGAATTTCTTCATACACTTACAGATAGAATGTGGCCACCAGAGATAAGTGGGGTGTGAAATACATTCAAGGCTCCTTTAACCTCTTGCTGCAAGGATTGTTTTTTTAGGGGCTGGCTGTAAAGCCCAGTTTGGTCAGAAAAGAAAGGAATGTGGGAACATTGCTCAGACTGCACAGCAAACTGCCACCGCCTGTCACGCAGCCCAAAACAGTCTCTTTCCCAGGGAAGTTGAGGAGGATGCTTGAGGTTATATGAGATGTGATGTGTCTGCCACACCTGAAGGTGCTGGAGATGGGATGCGGGGTGGCTGCAGGGCAGAAGCCACCATGGCACTGGTATCACAGCACTCCCAGTGCCCTGGATCTTTGCTGGTGGGGAAGCACAAAGCTAGACAAGACACAGCGCGGGAGGCTGGCAGCGGTGCCTGCAGCTGTGCCTACTCCTGGCTGCAGCTGAGTGTGGTGCTGTGCATCCTGCCCTTGTGTCTTCTTCCATCATGACTAACACAGTGACATTAATCACTACCCTGTCATCTGTGAGCTGAGTATAATGTTTACAAACACAGCTAAGGATTGTCAGGAAACCCAAAGGACACAACAGCGTGGGTGATCTGGCAGGGCTGGCATGGCACAAGCAAGCTGGTGTGGAGGGGAGGAAGAGGATGGCTGCTGCCCATCCTTGGATGGGGCTGCGCAATCAGCCTTGGCTTTTCCTTCTTTCTGCAGCATGTCAGGGCACCTGGGCCCGTGGCCCCCCACGCCTGGTGTTCCTCCCCAGTACAGGAAGGCTGTGTTTGTGGAATACACCGATGCCTCGTTCACGCAGCCCAAGCCCAAGCCAGCATGGATGGGTAAGAAGTTCCTGCAGTGTGGTGAGCCCTAGGTCTCCTTGACAACAGCCAAACTCATCCTGGGTTGGATTCTGGCAGCTCCTCAGACAGGAATTGTAAAGCACCGAGGCAGAGTCCCAGTACAGCAGAGCTGCTGGGGATGCAGGGACCCTTGCTGGTGCTGAAGCTGTTGATGCTGCCCTATTATGTGAGGGACAACTACTGATTGTGTAGGTGGAAAGCCTAGACCCTTTGGGCTGTGAGGGGCCTGACCCCAGCTGCCTGACTCTGTTGTATTCCCCCTTCAGGTCTCCTGGGCCCCACCATCCAAGCGGAAGTCTATGACATGGTGGTCATCACGTTTAAGAACCTGGCTTCCCGCCCATACAACATCCATGCTGTTGGGGTGTCCTACTGGAAGGCGTCAGAGGGTGAGTAGGGCAATAGCCAGGTGCTGCAAGGCCTTGTGCAGCGCCTTTTGCTCTGCTGCCTGCCTGCAAGGAGGGAGCGCATCCCTCCCCGAGCCTGCTATTCACATCCCTCTGCAAGGACAGATGTTCACGGAGATGGCTTAGTGTGGCGGAACAAGACCATGCCTAACCCAGAAATGAGATGAGACGAGCAAACAGCCCAGAGCAAATCAGTTATAGAGGTAAAACACAGGTTAAACCTGAGGCTGGACTAGGAAGACTGTGCCTTCCAGCATCAGGGCAGGTGGTGGGTGCACAGCCCAACAAGAGAGTTTCCAGCACAGCTCTGCTCACTGCCCTGGTTGGGGTTGGGAGAAGAGGCATTTCTGTAGCTATGGAGTGTTTGGGATGAACTTTCAGTGACATTTGGCTGTTCCTTTGGATTTAGGTGCACGATATGAGGATGAGACCAGTCAGCCAGAGAAGGAGGGTGACAGGGTGGATCCGGGGAAAACACACACATACATCTGGGAAATCCAGCAAAATCAAGGCCCAACAGATGGCGACTCACCGTGCCTGACCCACTCCTACTCCTCCAACACTGACAGTGTGAAGGACATCAACTCTGGTTTGATCGGAGCCCTGCTTGTGTGCCGACCTGGTAAGGGCAGCACAGGGTGGGGACAGGTCACATGCAATCATGAATTGAAAAGTAGAAAAATCAAAGACACCTTCCAGAGGCTGAACATGGCAGTGAGCAGCAGTAAGCTGTGGTCAATAACAGCACTTGCGGCGTTTGGCCCTTACCTCAAGGAGTCCCTTCCCACTGCAGGAGCCAAACACACTTTCTATTTCCCTGCTGGAGAGAAATCGGTTGCTTCCTTCCTTTGCAAGACTTCAGACAACAGATGAAGTCTTTTACCTTGTATCTGAACCTTAACTATCCACAAGGTGAATTGCTACAAAGGCATAAATCATATGTTTTTCTTTCCTTCAGAGCTTCACCAAGCTGTGATTGCTCAGTGTCAGCCAGGATGCTTTGTCAAGTGTACCTGCAGTGGGATTGGTCACCCCTCGTTGACCCATCTCCTGCAGGTAGTTATCCCTCTGTAGTCATTGGAGAGGAATGGGCACAAGACACCTCCTCCCAGGGCACTCTCTGCAGGCTCAGTGACTCACTGGGAGCAGTTTCTGTACTGAGCAAAGTCTAGACAACGTACTGATGAGGGGCGTAGATAACATGGGCTCTTCAGTTGACTAAATGGATCTGGAGAGCCTGCAAGGGGAAGGCAGCACAAACTGACCTTTTGATGACTTCTAGGGGCAGCTGTCTCTCAACCATGGGCTTTTGTGGGCTGGAAGGGCTGGAAACCAGGGCTACGAGGCTGGAAAACAGCTGTGCCAGTCATGAGACATGACAAAAGCAATCCACAGCCTGGCCTTGATTTATCTTGTGCCCTTGGAGGGCACAAAGCGAATTCCCATTAAAGAGATCCATCCCATGGCATTTTGCAGGAACCCTGATGAATGATGGGAACAAGGATGTGCAGCAAGAATTTGTGATGCTCTTTGCAGTGTTCGATGAAGGTAACTGCCCTGTTGACCGGTGTCGGACCCTGAATTCAGCCTGGTCTGAGGCGCACACTTTGGCCATGGTGTGAGCGCAGCTGTTCAGCTCCCACACTGCCTCCCAAGGCTCTGAGCCTTGTACCGTGCCCACCACGACCACACCACCCCCCCAACCAATGTGCTCCTGGTGCAGTACTGCCACTCCTTCTTCTGTTCCCTATGCCCTGGATTTGTTCCTACCACATAGGCTAAAGCTGTGGGGAGTGATGCCCTGTCACGTGCAATAGTCACCACCTATCTGCTGTGGATTTCCAACAGGCAGCACACATCTGACTTCCCGGGATTTTGGCTTCCATACTGTTTTACCCCAGTAGGAAGGTTTCCTTTTTCTTTGAAATGCTCTCAAGTGAAAGCTGACTGCTTCCTTCTCTCTCCACAGGGAAAAGCTGGTACTCTGAGCCCGGCTTCCCAGCAGCTCCTCAGCCCCTGCCTCACAACAGGACGGAGCTGCACACCATCAATGGCTACATCAATGGCTCGCTGCCTGGTGAGTACTGATGTGCCGGTAACACAGATCAAGGGCATGGGAGGTGCTAGGAATAGGCGTGTGGCCAGGTCTCTAAACTCAAGGGACCTTATGAAAGGATGTGAGGAGGAACATTAAGAGGAGTTCCCAGGTGATGGATCAGTTAATCTGTGTTCATCCCAGAAGAGCTATCACATCTCAACTCCTTGATCTGCCTTGCCCATTTACAGTGGGGCAGAACCTGTTTCTGGCTGTGTTGCCAAGTGCAGCTGACCACCTTGGAGGACTCCAGGAACAGTGCTGGTAGCAAAAAGTTTCATCTCCTGTAGCTCTATGAATGAGGCTGGAGGTAGTGTTGAGGAGAAAGTTCAGCTCTCACTAGCTTGTCTCTGACAACACGCCTATGTAGGATTTGGGGAATAGAATTACAGAATCATCTAGGCTGGAACAGACTCTTAAGATCGTTGAGTCCAACTGTAAACTAACACTGCCAAGTCCAACATTAAACCAGGTCCCTCAGCACTACATGTACCCCTCTTTTAAATACTTCCAGGGATGGTGACTCAACCACTTTCCTGTTTCAGTGTTTGATAACTCTTTCATTGAAGGAATTTTTCCTAAATCAAATCTAAACCTCCCCTGGCCCAACTTGAGGCTACTTCCTCTAGCCCTGTCTCTTGCTACTTGGGAGAAGAGTCCAACACCCACCTCTCTACAACCATCTTTCAGATAGTTGAGGAGAGTGATAAGGTCTTCCCTCAGCCTCCTCTTCTCCAGAAAAGCAAAAGAAAAGGCCATTTGAAGACAAAAGTTGGCATTTTCTGATGTTCTTCTGGGAGAAGGTCCAGAATTGCCTGAGTAAAGAATCTCCAAAGCAAAATGGGAAACACTGTCAGGAAGGTCATTATCATCAGCAACCTTGGTGAACCACACTCTGAAATCTCCTGTCTGGGTCTAGCCATTCTTCAATAAAAGGCAAAAAACCCCTCCTCTGAATTCCCTGTTCTGCTGGATTCATGGAGCTTAAGAACTGAGTGGACCTCATGGTCAACTGCTGTGTCTGCACAGCGGGTTTCCTCTCAAGAAGGTACCTACTACTGCCCAGCAACCCCCTGTCTGGCTGTGGGACCTGTCCTGAGAGGTGTCCGATGAATAGGTGGCAATGGGGAGCTGAGGGACTCAGGACTGAGCCCACGCTCTGTCTCCTCCCGGGCTCCTGGGTTTTGTTCCCATCACCCTCTGCACTCAGTGCCAAAACTAAGTGCTTGACTCTGTATTTGATGTTGTTTGGCCTCAGCTTCCAGGAACTTGTTCTTGTTATTCACTTCCCTGCTAGATTACAGCACACACTGATTTCTCCCCAGGAAAATATTTTTACAATGCAGTCAAGTCCTCTCCCATTTCCTAAGCACACTAAGCTCTTTGAGAATCTCCGAGAAAGGAATTTTTCTTCAAATAAGCCTCATGACCTCTCTCTGCCCTTTCTGGGTTATTTCACGTCCTACTGCTGAGGACGTGCTGGAGCCCTGCACCAGATGCAGTGTTTTAGTATCAGGCTTGCCAGTGTTGCAATCAGACAAATGATCCCCCTTTCCAGTTCCCAATTGCTCTCTTCAATAGAGTCGAGAAGCACATCTACCTCTGTTTTCATTGCATCCTGCTGTAAGTTCCCACCAGCACGCCTCCTAAAGCCCTTGTCAAAGTCCGCCACTCTGTACATCTAGTCTTATCTCAGGGGGATCATGTGGCCTGCGCCAGCTCAGACAGTCCATGTTCACGTGCAACTTCTCCAGTTTGAAGCCACCACCTTGCGGGACAGGGGACTCTACTCAGCATGTGTCATGCTCTGTCCATGACATCAAGAGTGGAGACAACGTAGGGGGACAGAGTGCTGACACCTGGATGCTTTCCTTCTCTCCTGGCAGGTCTCACACTGTGCCTCAAGAAGCAGGTCCACTGGCACGTGATTGGGTTGGGCACTGGGCCAGAAGTCCACTCGATCTTCTTCGAAGCCCACACATTCCTGGTGAGAAGCCACCGTCTCAGCAGCCTAGAAATTTCCCCTGCCACGTATCTCACAGCCCAGACCATGCCAGGAACAGCTGGCTGGTTTCGGATATTCTGCCAGTTACAGTCCCATCAGCAAGGTAACCTCAATCTGCAAGAGCTCAGGGGAAAAGCTCAGGGGATGGCCCGGGCTCAGGGTTCCATGCAGTGCTGCAGCTCCAAGGCCCCTACTGCTCCACAGTGTTACATCCATGCACAATCTGGCCCATGACCAGTATGGCATAGGTTGACCTGTGTGATGGCCCACTTGATGGGGACAGCAGTGGAGAGGACATCTCCCAAGCAGAGCCTGGGGGAGTGCATGCCTGTACTGGCATGTCAATGTGATTCTTTCTGCCTGGCTTGTCTGAACCCAGCTGGCATGGAGGCCGTTGTGAAGGTGGAGGAGTGTATGGAGGAGCGCCTGATGAAGATGGGGAAGCTGTCAGATGAGCCAGAGGAACTGGATTACCCTGAAGACGATGAGGAAACTTATCACGTGATCAAAGTGCGCTCTTTTGCCAAAGAGAACCCTGTGACCTGGACTTACTATATTGCGGCTGAGGAAATGGACTGGGACTATGCCCCCATTAAGCCAGTGTCTCTGGACAGGTGAGAGTGGGCATGTGGCTGCTCCTTGAGGCAGCTCTGCCAGCTCTTCCCCATTTCTCCAAAAATGTATTTTCCTTCTGCCCAACCTGGACAGTTTTGTTCTTCTTTGTTAGTGCTAACAGTATGGATGCAAGACAAAGGTGATCTGGGGGAGGCCAAGGAAAGGCAGGACCTGGCTTACTCCTTTTTACTAAATGCCCCACAGAGGCATTTGTCTCTCTGTGGCCCAGGTCTCCAGGGTCAGCCCTTCCTGAGCAGGCAGCAACGGCTAGTGAACATTCTCACCCTCCAGCCAGGAGGCCCTGCAGCAGCCAGGGCTTGTGCCAGCAGCCCCAGACTGTGGGTGTCCTTGCTCTGTCTGGAAAGACCTGCTCTAGATGGCAGAGGCAATTAGCCCCTGCTGCTTGCTGCCCCACTTCTTGGAGGGAGAGGTGATGAAGTGTGATACCTCAGCAGAAGTACCTTAGTCAGCACTGCATGGTGATGACACTTGTCACCGGTTCAAACATCAGTCTACTGTGTGGGCTAGGGCTGGCTTGGTAGAGGGGTCACTGAGTTCTGCACTAGATGGGGATCCCAGCCAGCGGCTGCTGGAGCAAGATATGCAGGGCAGAAATCCCAACCTGCAGCCCCTCATGAGGTCAGCCAGAGGAGGTATCTTCTCCAGCTGAGGGCTTGATCTCGCTCCTGGGAAGGAGCTGGGATGAGCAAGAAAAGGTAGCTGCTCCCTTTCCTTATACCTGTGTACAGGGGATGTTCCCTGACAGAGGACAACCTGCCATGCTCTTAGCTCTCACAATTGCCACTTCTCTCCAAGACAGGCCAGTGTCAGCCCAAGGCTGCTAGTGTGCAACCTACTTGGAGCTTTCTCCATTAAAGCACTGAATCTCTTGAAAAGTTATTCCCTAGGATGCATATTGTAATTGTAGAAATGGATGTCCCCATTGTGCACTGGTAGTCCCCAGACAGCTGTGTAGGTCCCTAGACAATGGAAGATCTTGCTCTGGTTCTGACAGCTTCCTGCACATGGCCATTTGCTCCTTCTCTGTCTTGCCCGCAGAAACATCACAAGCCTGTTCCTGGAGGCTGGTCCTCAGCGGATTGGTTCAAAGTATAAGAAAGTGATGTTTGTGGAGTATGAGGATGCAACCTTCAAGAAGCGTAAGGTGTCAGATCAACTGGACAAGGGAATTCTGGGCCCTGTCATTAAGGGAGAGGTTGGAGATCAGTTTAAGGTAAGAGAGAGATTGCTTTCCACAAAGAAGGACTGGAAAGGGAAACTTTGAAGCCTGATGGTATTCCTCCTTATAGCTCTCGGTTTGTGGGTAAGGTCTGACATAAGTCCTTCAGGAGCTCTATCATGTTTGCTAATGTCTAAAGTTCAACAGAAGGGCAGGTGTTACTGAAAGTTAAAGGTAAATACCCTCAGTGAGATCAGCAGAGATGCACAGGATATGGTCCAGCCCCCTTGATGTGACTTCATTGCAGGCATCTTAGGAATCGTGTGAATTAATCCATGACACACGGCATCAGCACCTTCCTCTAAGGCAGGAGTGTCCTCTCATCCTCCACCCTTTTCCATCCGTGTGCTTTTACTCTACAGTATTGGGGAGCATCACTTGCCCCCCAGGTGCCTCTATTGACCGCCTGACTTGTTTGCTGTTACGAGGAATAGGATGGGTTTGGGGGGTTCCCTGTGCAGTTGTGGGCATGGGGCTGGAGGTAATGCCTGTGGCAAAGCCTTGACAGAGCTATTTAGAGAAATAAATGAAGGCTTCATGCAGAGAAGTGGGGAGCACTTTGAACTGTTGACTGCTGTGCATACTTAGTGTCTTGGTCCTCTGAGACCTCCTGGATTGACAGAGCTCTTCTGTCTCATATGCAAAGGGAGACTAAGTCAGCAATTTTCCCTTTAATAAATCTGCTAGTTTCGTGCCCTCTCTAAAATGGGCACCTCCCAGAAAGATGGGCAGTGTAGATCGGTAGAGAAATAAACAGTTGTTTCTTCTATTCTGACTCTTTGTGGTCCCAGACGTATCTGGGTTCCTCGCTGCTGGACACTGGCAGGTAGCCCGTCCTGGAGAGCTGATGCCCAGTGTTTCCCTCCCTGTGAGGACTCTGAGGGCAGCCTGGAGGCCTCACAATGTTCAGGAAGTATTCAACATCCTTTCTGGCTGTCCTCATTTCAGATCGTGTTCAGAAACCTGGCAAGCCGACCATACAATATCTATCCTCATGGCCTCACCAGCGTAAGGCCGTATCACACCACGAAGCCCTCTCAAGGTAAGGCAGGCCACAAGAATTTGGGACGTCACTTGGCTACTGCCATTCTGAGCCAGGAGAGCTTGCTGCAGTCTGTGGTAAGACTGGCTGTCCAACCCATCCATCCAAGCACTTGAGCCCTGCGATCCTGGAGATTATGATGATTCTTGGTTCATGGCCCCCTTGGTGCCATGTAACCCTGTCTTTAAGAAAGACTTGGATGATGGCTGGAAGAAGGGACATTGTCAACCAGGGAGCTGGAACCGTGTTGTTCAATCCATCCTGGAGGCCTCCGCTTTCTGATGAAGCAGAAACCACCCTGTGTTTGCCAGTTTATCCTCATTCCCTGGGCTCCCCCCTGGCCTGCCTTCATGTGGGGGGTTCATTATGATTCAGACTCTCCCTCTCACAGCTTCACTGTTTTTGCTCTGGGGTTGTTGAGATGCCAGATCCCTTTCCCAGAACCTTTTTCGTCCCCTGCCAGCATACTCCCAGAATCACAACTTGCACAAGGCCATCCCACATCCCACCACGGCAAAATCATGCCCCATTCCTCTCCCCTCCTCCTCTCTGCCCTTTTGGGTACATCACAATGATGGGAGCAATTGCAGAGGTTGGAGAAAGCTCCTCTGCTGCAGCAGAGGTGGCAGAACCAGGATGGCTACTAAGTTCCGTGAACTAGATCCACTTTGTGACCTGTTAGTATCTAAATGAGGGTTTTCCTTCAGGAGAGTCGAAAGAGTAAAGTGGCACATCGGTTGTCAGCACTAAAGGAGTCAAGCCACTCAAGGGAGCATGGAGCCTTGTCCCTGCCCCTGCCCCTCCGTCTACATCCCCCAGCCAGACCCTGCTCAGCAGCTCTGCCAGCAATTGAAGCCTGTGAAAGCAGGCAAGCTGCGGTCCTGGAGCCACAGGGATAATGCTCTTCAGGGGAGTGTAAACAAAAGATCTGTTTCTACCCCGACTGACACATAAGCTTTGCAAACCAGGCTCTTACAGCAGCTCAGCTGAGCACTTGGAGCAGATAAGTGTCTTTTCCTAAGGCTCTGTCAGTGCAAGATCCTGTTGAATGCTCAGAGGATTATTTGCATTTGAGGTTTTATTCTGTTCCTTCCAGATCTCCTCCTTGCTTTTCTCATGGTCTAGCTGTATCTGCTTAAAAATCTATCTTTCCTCGCTTTTTTTCTCACCCATTTCAGCCCTGTCCAGCTCTGTATCTTCATCTGCAAACTCCTCTGGGCTGCCCACAGCTGAAGCTAGGCAAATTTTCCAGTTTGCAAGAGTTTAAGGGCTACCAAAATCAGGCATATGCCATCCCATCCTCACTTAGTCCCAGAGGCTCCTTTTGTCCAGATCTTCCATGCAAGAGCATGCTAGCAGCCAGTGTGCCATCCTAGGGTGGATGTGGGTTTGGGCAGTTTTCTATGCAACTTGTATGGTCAGGAAACCTCCTTTCTGAGCTCTCTTAAAAAGTGGGATCACCCTTTGCAGGAGCAGCCCAGGCCTAACTGATCTGCCCTTGGACTGTGTGTTGCCAGAAAAGAATGTGAAGGACCTTCCTATCCCTGCTGGCCAGTCATTCACCTACAGCTGGAGGGTCACCACTGAGGATGGGCCAACGCAGGCAGATCCTCGCTGCCTCACCCGTTTCTACTACAGCTCCATTGACCCGGTCCGAGACACGGCCTCAGGCCTGATTGGGCCCCTCCTGATCTGCTTTAAGAAGACCATGGATCAGAGAGGAAATCAGGTGGGTCCTCCCTTTATTGCCTCAACTGCTAGGCTTAAAGGATAGAATAACTGTGGTGGGTGAAATATTTGAGTAAAGCCAAAGTTCACTTTGTAAAGTAAAGCCAAGTTCACTTCAACCCTACCATTAATTCCAGCGCTCCTGCCTTCCCCATTCTCCCTTGCATGCTCCCTTCTCTCCAAATCTGGACCCTGCGTCCTGTGAAATAGCAGAAAATGGTTCTCCATGAATCCAGGCTAAGACCTGGCAGTTACACTAGGCCCTGGGGGCACTCTAATCAGATCAGGAATAACTACTTCCCTCTCCACCTTCCAGATAATGTCAGACAAGACGAGGTTGGTGCTGTTTGCAGTCTTCAATGAGAACCACAGCTGGTACCTGGAGGAGAACATCAGGCGGTTCTGCACTGACGCAGCCCATGTGGATACCCAGGACACCCAGTTTTATGCCTCCAACATGATGCACAGTGAGTGCTTGGCCAGTTGCTTGTGCCTGCAAAGCCCCAGCAGACACAGGCTAATCCCTGCCACAGGGAACAAGCAGGGAACAAGCAGCAGCTCAGTAGCCATGGGGGAGTCAGGTCCTGATGAAATGTTTCACCCCTGCTCTCTTCCAGCTATTAACGGCTTTGTGTTTGACAACTTCCAACCAAAACTCTGCCTGCATGAAGTTGTGTACTGGTATGTCCTGAGTGTTGGGGCCCAAACGGATTTCCTCTCCATCTTCTTCTCTGGAAACACATTCAAGCACAACATGGTGTTTAAGGACGTGCTTACCCTTTTCCCGTTTTCTGGAGAAACTGTCTTTATGAGTTTGGAAAAGCCAGGTTAGTAACATGTGATAAATCATGGGCTTGGCGTCACAGCAGAGATAAGTGAGCATCTCCAGCAAAGTCTCTGGTACTCGGTTGCATTTTGGCAGCCCAGTGAGCAAAGGGATGCACAACCTGCTGAGACAGTAAAGTGAGAGACAATGATTAAATCCTTCCAAAGCTTAAATCAAAGAAATTCAACAACTGTATTTTACTTTATTAATAGGGTGCATTAAGGTCACACATGCTGCCAAGCCAATAAGCTGGCTGCATGAACGTGAGCCCTGTGGACCTTGTATCTGCACCCCTGGCTCCAAGCTCAGAGGTGAAGGGGAGAGGCAGTGCTGTCGCTGCTGTGAGTTCAGCCACTGGTCATGGCATCCCATTTATCTCCACACCTTTGCAAGGACAGAAACTGCAGCCATAGAGAAGTCCTAGAAAGGCCTGGCTTCAGAGTTCGGTTTTATTTCCCCCCACTCAGCATTTTTTCTCAGCATTTACGAAAGTGGTGCTGTTAACCATTTCCTCACTCACGGAGGAAACACAGAATTTATCATGTGATTGCATCGCTGACATGATGGTCGTGAGTGCTGCACCCTGAGCTATGCTGACATACCCAGGAAGCTTTCTAAAACCCAGCCAAACATTGCATCTCTTTGAGGTCCAATTCTTGCCTGCTGATCTGAAGCAGGCACAAGCAGCTCGGCCAGCAGCAGGTGACAGCTCTCTCCAGCGTCAGAGGCTGGTTATTACACACGTCTTCACCCACTCATGGCACTGGAGAAGAGGTGCTCCCTGCTGGGAGCAAACGCGTTGGTCAGGGATGTGAGCAAGAGGCAGCCTTCATTTCTTTCTCCTTCAGTGGGAGAGACGTGATGGCTGTGTCCGGGAGAGAGGTGTATTTGACAGCACCGGCATGTCTTTGGGGTGGATTTCGGTGATTACTTTGCTACTGGCAATAATCCTGGAGGCGCTGTGGATTCTCAGTGCATTAACTGTTCTCATGAAGCTATTGCTGGGGCCTTGCAGGTGTGTGTAGCTCTCTAAGCTCTGGCAGGAACACCGGCCTGGCTAATGGTGCTTGTCCAGACTGGCTCAGATGTTGCCAGCAAACGTGAATGTGAATCCAGCTGTAGGATTCATTAGGGATTATGAAATTCTCTAGGGATTATGAAAACATAAAATCACTCCCATGAACCAGATGCTGCCTGAAAATATAGGTTGCACTAGCAAGGAAATGGTATGGGGATGGCAGTTCTGATTTCCCTCTGTGGTGGGCTGATGGTGTCCTCTTGTCCTTTCTTGAGACAGGCATCTGGACACTGGGGTGCCTGAATCCTGATTTCAGAGCCCGAGGGATGCATGCCAAGTTCACAGTCTTGCAGTGCCAGCACGAGCAATACCCTGATGAGGAAGATTATGCGGATTTGGAGGAGGAGGAGGAGGGGGAGGAGGAGGAGGAGGATGGCACCTTTGACTTTCAGCCCAGGGGTTTCTCTAAAAGAAAGAGTTGGCGTTGTATGAATGAGCAACTGAACAATGTCACCTCTTCCAGAAAAGAGACAGAGAAGCCACGTGTGTGCTTAACAGAACTCAATCACGGGGCTGTCCTGAGCAATGACAGGAATACTGATCCCCCCTCCAATGGCACATCAACACTTCTAAAAACAATCCCACATTCACCTGATATTTCCACATCTTCTCTGCCAGAGACAAACTATGAGGCAGTGTCCTATGAATCATTCCTAGAAGATGAAGAAAAATTATCAAAAATCATCAGCCAGGATGAAGGGTTTGGACCTCTCCCACCTGGAGAAGATTCGGCGAGTGTCAGTGGAAAGGTCCATGGTACTGTGAGCTCAGAAGAAGGTCAGCAATGGCTGCACCAACCCACACCAGATCCAGAAGATGCTCTGGCAGGAAAGAAGGTGACAAAAATCTCAGAGGTGCAGAAGCCAGAAAAAGGGATGATGGGACAGTCTAGTAGTACATTAGAGACCCCGGAAGCAGCACCTCAGAAGATGACCATTCATGCAACAAGCTTATGGGACTCAATTGCTGCGAGCAAAGCTGCTCTTCAAGAGAACAGGAGCTTATTTCACCAGAATGACCTGGAGCACAGCCTGGGACTTCAAGACACATCTTCACAGGGAGCTGAGGACAAGTTGCTGAATCTATACAAGTCAAAGGAGACAATTAATACAGAAGCAGCTTTAAGTACTGATCATAACTCTTCCTCCACACCGGATAATCCTGCATCTTCAGACGAGACAGAAGACAACAGGACTTCTCATGCTGTGGTTCAGAGTCACACCAGAGAAAGCAATTACACATTAAATGAGCTAGATGCTAGGCTGGGAAAAAGACCTCACAAAGTGATTTTGCAACACTTTAATGAATCTTTTCAAGGGAAAAATGCTTCTTTCTCAGACCTGGGACCCAGCAAACCTGTAGAAGAACAAATACTCACAGATGAGAATAATTTCTTGCCTGAAAAAAGGGGCACAGATCAAGAAGACCATGAACGTGCCAAAGGCACAAGCATTCTAGAAACCACCTTTGCACACACCAATGACCTTGAGTCTTCCAGCAATGTAATAATGGAAGAGAGGGATGAATTAACCTTCGAAACAGTGTTTCAGGATGCTATAGCTGCTAAGGAATTGCCAAAGATGGACAGTCTTGACATTCCTGAACTGAATGTCAAGGCCAATGACGTAAGGCAGTTCCCAAATGCTTTGTTAAACGGCCCAGAGCAGTTTCTGAGACACAGAGCTCCAGCCTCGAGTACGAGTGACCCCCATGTGAGGCACCAACAGGCCAGGTCACTGGAGAGCAGAGGCTTGATGCATGATCTGGGTCTTCCCAACACTGGTAGTTCTGGCAGGAGGGAGCCCCTCTCTGAGGGTAACAGAGCAGAACAGGATTTGGTCAGCCAGACTCCTGAGACAGCAGTGAATAAGAGAGCCCCAAAGGCATGTGGGCCTCACTCCCCTTTTTGCAGCACTCGCTTCAGAAAGAGGTCCCTGATGTCAAGCAACACTTTGCCTGAGGTGACGGTAGCCCAGCAAAGTCTGGAAGAAAAATTGAACATATTTGACGGAAGGCTGCACACAGGCAGGGATGCTCCACAGGCTTTGCTTGGAAATAGTGCTGACAAGATGCATCCTGAGAGGAGGCCAAGCCCAGGAGGGGGTGTATGGAACAGCAGTGAGGGGGCCCAGTGCAGCGGATGCTCCTTCCCTGCACAGGGAGCTGTAAGGAGTGAGATTGCAACGGCAGCAAGCAGCTCAGAAATGCTAGCTGCTGCTGTGGCTGCAGACCTGGCCTCAAACAGGGACCTGGTCTCCTTGGGGGGAGCAGGCCATGCCAGGAGCTTGCAGAGCCCAGCTTCGGCTGAGCTGCAGCCAGGTGGAGATGCTGTCTCTGAAGCTCCTGGAAGCAAGGAAGCTCAGAGGAGAAGCCAGATGGAAGAGACAAACTCTGTGGAGAGGCTGGATCAGCTCAGTCCTCAGTATCAGCAGCTCAGGGCCAATGCTACAGAGGACTACATACCCAAGAGCACGTCTGGGCAAAGCCCAGAAGAAATCGCTGTGAAACCATCCTCCAAAGGGAACTATTCCCTGCATCCAAGCAACCCTGCTCGCATCCACAGCAATACCAAGAAAACAGCCAAATACGTGCAAGCCAGTCCAGGTGGATGGCGGGTGCTCAGTGGGGAAGATGTCCTCAAAGATATTGGGAAAAGAGAGGGCCAGGGTCTAGGAGAGCCCAAGGAGGACAGGGAAAGCAATAGCACAGCTGGGGAAAGGAACCATGCCCCAGGGCCAAGTGAGAGACGGGCTCTGAACAACGGCACCTATTCCAGCCCCTCAAGGCCAAAGGCTGACAAGCCAGACTATGACGAGTACAGTGACACAGAGCAAACCATGGAGGATTTCGACATCTATGGGGAAGAGGAGCACGACCCGCGCTCCTTCCAGGGAGAGGTACGGCAATACTTCATTGCAGCGGTGGAGGTGATGTGGGAATATGGGAACCAGAGACCCCAACACTTCCTAAAAGCCACGTAAGTGTGACTGTTCCTCATGTATTTTCCCTGCAATGAGTTGTGCACTTGGCATGTTCTGACAGGCAGGATCACAGGTCTATGACTTTATGACCCAGCTAAGCAGCTCCCAGCACCTCCCCTCCGCCCAGGGAGTTTTGTAACTCCAGCAACCTTGAGCTTCCTTGCAAGTGGGTCAGGGATGCTCTAGGCTCTGCCACACCCCTGCCCTGCAGCAGCCCTGCCACGGCTGCCCTCCCTATGGGACAGTATCACCTGACTTGCTTAACTGCCCTCACCCCAGCAGGGACCCCTGGAGGGGCAGGAGGAAGCCTTCCCAGCAGTACCGCAAGGTAGTTTTCCGAGAGTACATGGACGATTCCTTCACACAGCCGCTGCTGCGGGGAGAGCTGGACGAGCACTTGGGCATCCTTGGGCCGTACATCAGGGCAGAAGTTGAAGATGTCATCATGGTGAATTGAAAGTTCTGATTTCCTATAAAACCTGAAATACCGCTGTTGCTGGCTGTGCTCGGCTAAAGGTAGTGCTGAGGTGGGCCTGAAGGCTCTGCAATGTCCATGGGTTCACCTTCAG
Source organism: Buceros rhinoceros silvestris (assembly GCF_000710305.1). Lineage (NCBI taxonomy): Eukaryota > Metazoa > Chordata > Aves > Bucerotiformes > Bucerotidae > Buceros > Buceros rhinoceros. The sequence continues at coordinate 10,673 of NW_010420536.1, read as the reverse complement.
GGCTTGCGGGCAGCTGCCTCATTGGCACCCTGCATCTTATGTGGATGGCAGCAGGTTGGGAAGCAAAGCCACCATTCAGAAGGACCTCAGTAGCAGGAGGAACCTCAGATTGTTCAGATGCAAAGCCCCGGACCTGAGACAGACCCAACCCCCGTAACAGCACAGTCCAAGCAGCTCCTGGGCTCTTTTTGGGTGAAGGGATTGTAAAAAGGGTAATGAGTTAAGCAGGGTTCAGTACAGCTTCTTTGGGTGCTCTATGTGAAGCAAGCTTGGGCTTCCCTCACCACCAAAGGTCCTTCAGCACCTATCTAAGGAAGAGATGAAAGCCTGTTCTCCGGGCCCAGGACTCATATGCCTGGAGAAGCTGCCCAGTTTTCACTGAAATCTTCACCAGGATGGATTCAGCACCTTTGGGCTCCAGAGACAGTAGCGTAGCTGACCTTGCTCCCATTGAGCGGGGAGAGAGCCTCATCCTGCTAACACGATGGGGATGTGCTTTCCATTGGGGATCACTGCACAGTCACCGC
>NW_010420536.1:3242-10084 GCF_000710305.1 Buceros rhinoceros silvestris | reverse complement strand
GCAGGGGTTGGCCACTGCTTGGGGCCTGGCTGGAAGTCTGGGTACTGAAGACATGGATGCCTCCTTCCCACAGCTGGCTAGATCTGAGCCCAGGGTCCAGGGCACTCTCAGTGCTGCACCCAGTGCTGCTACCCCCTCCCATACTCCCTTTGCTTTGCCTTCCTCCTGGCACAGGTTACGTTCAAGAACCTGGCCTCACGGCCCTTCTCCTTCCACTCCACACTGCAAGCCTATGAGGAGACACAGGGCACAGCGCAGGGTGGAGAGGTGGTGCAGCCTGGCAAGCTCCGGAAGTACACCTGGAAAGTCCTGCCCCAGATGGCACCCACCACACAGGAGTTCGACTGCAAGGCCTGGGCTTACTTCTCCAACGTTGACCTGGTAGGTGGGAGCCTGCTCCATGGGGCATCCCAGGGAGGACAGATGGGCAGCACACCTGGATCCTGGCTGTGAGGTCAAGGCTTTTCATACGGTGGTGTGCTGAAAGCAGCCTGGGACAGTGTGGATTCTCAGGTGTCTAATACAGTGATGAATGCATGCCGATGCTTGCTCTTCTCTTCCCTTCTCTTAATTGCTTTTTTCCTCCTTTCCCTAATTGTGCGAGCTTGTGAGACTTGTAGGGAATTAGCATTCTGCAGTCTCCTATGCCTCTGCCAAAGCTTCTTGAATTTGGTGTTGGTGTTAGTGGGGAAGGGACTGTTGGACAGCTGGAGAGACACAGGCACCCCTTCTCTGGAAAGCATGTGCAAACACTTGCTGCACAGCCTTTCTTAGCTAGGGGCAGAGTGGGGATCCCCCAGGGAACGCAGCATGTCCTTCCCACCCTGCATGTGCTGTGCCCTGTGCATGAGTGGGAGCCAGGCCAGGGATGCAGACAGGGCCACCACTTTCCTTGCTGCGATGCTGCTTGCTGGCATCAGCGCTGCTGCCTCCTCTGAGACACACTCTTCTTCCCTGGCTCCCTGGCAGGAGAAGGACCTGCACTCGGGACTCATTGGGCCACTGATCATCTGCCGCCCTGGGGTGCTGAGCTTCGTTTTCCGGAGGCAGCTGGCTGTGCAGGAGTTCTCCCTGCTCTTCACCATCTTTGATGAAACCAAAAGCTGGTACTTCCTGGACAACATGGAGAGGAACTGCCCCCCTCCCTGCCACGTCCAGCAGGACAACCCTGACTTTAAGAGAAACCATTCCTTCCACGGTGAGGACCCTTGCCCTTTCCATCCTACAATCTGTATTGGGATGGAAAAACTATGAAGCTTGCACTGCTCCTGACCACTGCCTTTCTCAGCCATCAACGGCTACGTGAATGACACACTGCCTGGGCTGGTGATGGCTCAGCAGCAACGGGTCCGATGGCACCTCCTGAACATGGGCAGCACTGAGGATATCCACTCCATCCACTTCCATGGGCAGCTGTTCAGCATCAGGACTAGCCAGGAATATCGCATGGGAGTCTACAACCTTTATCCTGGTAAGATGAAGCATAAGCACTCCGTATACCCCAGCTGCCAGGGCTTCATGTCCACGCTTATTAGGAAACGCCAAACACACAGGAGGATAGCAAGGAGGGGAAATGGATCTGGAAGATTCTGGCTTTGTGTTTGCGCAGTGCTCGGCACTGTGGCATCCCATTGCAGCCAGTAACTCTCCTGTGTTCTGCTCTCCATTCCCAAACAGGTGTCTTCGGGACGGTGGAGATGTGGCCCTCACATGCCGGGATCTGGCGGGTAGAGTGCAAAGTGGGAGAGCACCAGCAGGCTGGGATGAGTGCTCTCTTCCTCGTGTACGACCTGAGTGAGTGCTCCTCCTTGCACCTTGGCTTGCTTGTTGTCATGGCCACAGCCAGCATGTTTTTGAGCTCCCTCCCAGATTTCTCAGCGTTCCCTCTGGGGTGGCCTAAGTGGAGTCTCCTGGGTTTTCACTCTGAAAGAAAGTCACAACTTTAGCCCTTGCCACCCTACACAGCCCAGCAGAGAGCACCATGTCAAGGGCATGGCTGGGGTGAAGACTAGGAGACCAGCTTCATTTGCCTACAAATATTTACTCCCAAAGCTCTTGTTTTCCAAAATTGAGGGTCCCTGGACTTAACCCAGCAACGACATGCACATGCTGTTGGTAAAGTACAGTGCCCAGCTGCCTGACCACATGTCAAGAGGTAAGCTAAGGCATGGCGTGAGGGCTTGACTGCGGGTTGCTCTGACAGAAATAGCCCCAACAGCAACTTCAAAATCTGCAGTAGGAAGCCTCTGACTCCATTCACCCCGGAACAACACATTTCTACCTCACCATAATTAAGCACTGGGGAAAGAGGTTTGTGAGAGCAGTATTTTATCACACAGTGACAGTCTCTCTCTCCTCTTCCTAAAGAAGTATTAAATGTCATCCAGAAAATGTTTCCATAATTTAAAAAATCGCTTGAGATTTCAAATTCACATTTTTGCCAGAAACATTTTCCATGTAGTGGAAATGCCAAGATGTGACAAGTAGCTAATAGTAACAGTTATTATAAGAGACAAACAGCCCTGTGCTCAGCAGACCAGAAGAGAGACACAGAGAGACACAGAGAGATAGGGGTGTCAGATAGACTTTCCTTTAGCAACATGTTATTTGTTTTTAAAAGATCCTATCTAGCAACAAAAAGGCCCAGGAAAAAGATGTGGTTATAAAGAAGAGACACTTGTCAGCATTGCTGGAAGAACAGGACATGGAAATGAAGGGTCAGGGATTCAGGGACATGAGTTTGGCAAAAGGCTGCTGCGGCTTGTACAGGGAACTCTGCTGATCACATCAGGGTCAGGAGCAAGAACTTCCAGTGCCTCTAAAATTCAGGGATGGACACGGATGCATCTGAAACCCATTCCTTGGTGGGAGACAAAGAAGCCTGGGGGTTCCTGGAGGCTTGAGACAACTGTCCAAGCCTGGAGCCTGCTATCCAGCTTAGGGTTTTCCTTCAAAAGGCTTGTTATCTAATCAACTCTCCCTGGTTTTCAATGGTCCTTCTCCCTCTTTGGCTGCAGACTGCCGAAACGCGCTTGGCCTGGCCTCAGGCCACATTGCAGACTCTCAGATCACAGCATCGGGACAGTATGGTGAGTAGGGGTTGTGGCTGCGAGGAGACCAGGTGCAGTGGGGCAGCTCCAGCCAACACAACTCATGCGCTTGCCTGCCCAAGGCTCTGCTACACTTGGTCCCTGGCAGAGTCCCTTCTCCATCCATGCTCGTGTCAGCTTCCCCCTCAGGACCTGGAGGTGCCTTTCACATGCCTAGTCCATCATGCCAATGCTTTGTTTGTGGCTACTAAAACCTAGAGTGATCCTCAGGCCCCATCCTATGGATGGATTTCTCACCACCTTGGGCTGGGCAGCGTCAGAGGCTAGCAGCACCCTCATATCTGTCTGTTCTCCTCGCAGGGCAGTGGGCTCCTCACCTGGCCAGGCTGGATAACACTGGCTCCATCAATGCTTGGAGTACTGACCACAGCAACACCTGGATCCAGGTAAGACAGGCCATGTGACTAGAGTTGCCACTGGGGGCATTGCAAGAGCGCACTCATGCCTGACACGCTGTACAGAAGGATCCACACAGATGGCCAGTGTCTCCCCAGCCTCATCCTGCTATTTCCCTTTCTGCCCCCCGGGAGGGGTGCTATGCGATCCTAACGGCAGATGGTCTGGTCATGATTGCTGCTGGTCTGACCTCCAGATGCATCCTCAGTGCAGCAGAGGAACCAACTGATAGTCCAGCTGCAGCCTCATATTGTGCAAAAATCCCCCAAAGACCAAGTGAGAACAGCTCACCTCTCCAAAAAACTCTTCCTTGCCCTTTTCCAGCTCTTGGCTGATTTGTGCCCTTATAAACAACCATTTTAACTGGTTGCACAACCTGTGCCCTGTTAAATCACGAGGAAGTGAGTTCCATGGGTTTTCAGTGTATTGTCTGAACATCACTTGGTTTTCTGTCATAAATTAATCCCTGACTTTCATTCTCAGGTGGACCTTTTACATCTCATGATTATTCACGGCATAAAAACCCAAGGCGCCCGACAAAAGTTCTCCAGCCTTTACATCTCCCAATTTGTTGTGTTCTACAGCCTTGATGGGCAAAGATGGAGGAAATACAAGGGGAATGCCACCAGCACCCAGATGGTAAGGTGAACAGGGTTTTGGGGAGAGCGGCTTCCCAGAATGGGGTACCTTGGGGTGATGCTAGGGAGGTCTGTACACAAGTACAGAGATCTCCTGAGCCTCTGATATATTTGCTTAGGCAAGAACAGTGAGCACTGACTGCCAGGATGACTGAATTGCAGATCACAGATCGGCAAGGGACTTGCTATCTGTGTCCATCTGTCTCATTTTAACTTGACTAAGCTATTTCTTCTCACAATCCCAGGTGACTTTGAGATCCACCGCTTAACATTATGATGCATGTTACTTAGATCTAGGCATCAGATTTTGCCTGAATATCTTTTTTTACCCCGAAGGCAAATTTGGCTTTCTAAAAACGTTATGCAGATGTAGATGATTTGGGGAATCTCATTAGAAAAAAGCACAAACTAAATATGCATAAACTGATCATTCTGGCTGGAGAAGAAAAGTATCCAGAAAAGCCTCCAGCTGTGGCCAGAACTTTTCCCAGTTTCAAAAGTCCCAGGACTTTTTTTTTTTTTTTTACCCCTCTGGTGAAAATATTAAAACATGTTCATCTGCAGAGACCTTATGATTCTCCTTCTGTTTACCAGTGGTTCACCTTGATTAGGCCCATTCACACTTCTTTGGTCTTAATCACATCTCATATCATTTCCTGGAGCTGCTGTTCTCTTGTAAGGATGGTGATAAGATACAGAGGTATCAGCCAGAAATGTTCTTCTCCCCACTCATCCTTGTCCTGTCTAGCTCTCCTTCCACTGGTACAATAATCCTTTTTCTCCCTTTCCCTGCAGCTGTTCTTTGCAAATGTGGATGCAAATGGAGTAAAAGAAAATCGCTTCAACCCTCCAATCATAGCCCGGTACATCCGCATCAACCCCACTCACTACAACATCCGGACCACGCTGCGCATGGAGCTCATTGGCTGTGACCTGAACAGTATGTCCCGCCTCCAGATACCATGCACCAAAGATGGGGCCTAACCCAGTGGGGTGCTGAGCGCCAGCTCCAGATGTTTCAGGACTCCCTGGGCAGCTGAGGAGGAGGAATGAGGAGGCTAGAGATAGCATAGAGATGTTGGGGGAACAAAACTGGAAATTGTCATTGAGGTCTTAGAGAGAGCAATACCAGGGGGAGAGCATGGGGCCAGCTCGCACCACCACTTTTTCCTGAACCATCAGAAACCTCCAGTGGCAGCTAAGCTGGTGGCTGGGGAGCTGCTGACTCAGTCTGGGGGATCAAGGAACAAGGAGAGATAGATGCTATTGGCTTTTCCTCTGGTTTTGCCGCTCCAAGGTGAGACTGCGCTGGCCCACAGTGTGACTCCAGGAAGCGGTACTCTGGGATCTTTCTTTAGCTTTGCACACCAGGACTCTCCAGCAGCTACAAGCAGCAGCGACCGTGCTGTCACCCTATGCCACAAGGCTGCCAGCCAGCTCTGACACAGCTGTGCATGCCCATCTGATCACACCATGTGCAGGGTATCCCCCTACTAGGTATTCTTGTCCTTCCCATGCAGACAAGTTTTCATTATGTCTAGACAGATGCAGAAATTCTTCATGTCCTCCTAGATAAAAGCTCCAGGGAGAGAAGTTGGGCTGAGTAGCAGGTGTAGTTTGACACTCCCCAGACGGGGCTATGCTGCACACAGAGGCTTTGAGCAGTGCAGGGCCCATGACATTTCAGCAAGGCACGGGAAAACCTGTAACTAGGGAAAGTGCACGGAAGGTGCCTGAAGCAGAAAGCAGCCAGAAGGCATCTCCATGATGGGTGTGTTCCCCCGCTTCTAACAGCCATTGCTCCTCTCTCCCAGGCTGCTCCATGCCCCTAGGAATGGAGAACAGAGGGATCCCCGATCAGCGCATCTCCGCATCCTCCTACAGCGCCAATGTCTTCTCCAGATGGTCGCCCTCCCAGGCCCGCCTGAACCTGCAGGGGAGGACCAACGCTTGGAGGCCAAAGGTAGCCCACACAGGGAGATGGGCAGGCAGCTGGGATCCTAGCAGACAGACTAGGTGCTTGCAACCTCTCCTAGCCAGGGCTGTGTGGGCAGTGCATAGAGTCACGTGTATCATGCTTTGCCTTCAGCTGCAACCAATGTGTCTTTCTCATTGCTGCTGAAGGGTTGAAGGCAGTCTGTTCTTCCCCAGAGCAACAGCCCCAGAGAGTGGTTGCAGGTGGACTTTGAAGTAACCAAGAAGGTGACTGCAATCATAACCCAAGGTGCCAAAGCTGTCTTCACCCACATGTTTGTGAAAGAGTTTGCAGTCTCTAGCAGCCAGAACGGCATGCACTGGAGCTTGGTCCTGCAGGACGGCATGGAGAAGGTAGGCAGAACTGCTCCACAGCCAGAGGCAGCCCATGGCCACCCCTGGGGACAGCAAGCACAACTCCTGGCAGCAAACACGCTCACAGTATTTTTTGCAAGAGCAGTGAGCCAGCCAGGCTGTGCTTTTTCCTCCCTAAAGCGTTCCCAAGTGGTGCTCATCTGAGTTGATCATGTCCTTGAGTCCTGGGCTCACTATACCAGCAGAGGAGAGTGCACCCCTGATTTTTCTCTCCTCTCCAGATTTTCAAGGCGAACCAAGACCACACCAGCACAGTGATGAATACCCTGGAGCCCCCTCTCTTTGCCCGCTATGTGAGGATACACCCCCGTCAGTGGCACAACCACATTGCCCTGCGAATAGAGTTCCT
>NW_010420536.1:0-3119 GCF_000710305.1 Buceros rhinoceros silvestris | reverse complement strand
AGCAGGAATACTGACATCTGCAGGGCCAGGCATGGGCAGCACCAGCTGGAGGACCCGCATCCAACCGGACACTGAACTCTCACCAGGGCTGCAGACAGCCCTCCAGGACCCTGGCTGGCCCTGCTGCCAGGGAGGAGAAAGTCTGCAGAGCTGTCGCGGTGGCTGGCTTGTTATCAGCCTCTTCCTGTCCCTCATCTACCAGATGCCATGTAGTCAGCTGTAATGCTGAAGAATTAAACTGTAATTTTCCAGTAATGCTGAAGAATAAAACAGTAATTTTCCAGTATCTCTCACTGCACTTTCTCCTCTGCTCCAGCCTTGGAGTCCCCAGGGGCTCAGTCACGCATTACCAGCAGCTAGTAATTAGCCCCAAAGCTTCTTAGTGTTGTTTTGCACAAACTCCCACTGTCCCAGGCACGGTCCTGGAGGAGGAGGAAGCAGCAAAGATAAGGGCTGGGAGAGGAGGCCCTACTCCAGACCCCAGTATCTATTTCACAATTGGTGGTGATCCGGTGGCTCAAGGGAGGCAGCGCTTGCTCAACCTCAATCAACATTGGGCTTTGGCCCTTCAATTCCCTTCATCTCCTTCCCATAATGCTCCTGCTGCCACGGCTGGACGCCATCAGACTGTGTCTCATGGCTGTCTCAAGCAAGCCCTCCTTGCTTGCTCACTGGAGGAGTTCTGGAGGTGCCTATGGCTCCCAGGGGCTCTGGTGGGACATCGACAGCTGGACGAGCTGCCACCTTGTTGGGATCCCCAACAAGGTGTATCATGGGCCAGAGCCATCTTCCTACTACAGGTGGCTCTTCCCCACCCTGGCACCTGACCCCCACAGTGGCAGATGTTTCTTCTCCCAGGAATGATGACAAACAGGGTGATGCTGATTCCTGCCTCACGCCTCTCACAGCGGGGGGAGGGGACCTACTCAATAAATGGCCATCTAACAAAGGTCCAGAGCACCTGGTGGGCTGTGGAGCAGGTGTGAGGTCATGCCTGCCGGGCATTACACATCTCCTCCATGGATGGTGGCAGCATTGTCATCACTGCTGGCTGGTCAGAGCCATTTGTAGTGCTGTGAGTCCTCCTTTTGAGGGGAGCCAGACAGCCCCACAAACACCTCTGGTAAACACCAACATCAACCAGGTGATGTTGGGTGGGAATCAGGGTTATGAGGGGGTTTTGGAGAATGGCAGCGAGGTGCTGGCCACCATCACAGTGGGATGGGCAGGGTAGGTGCACCAGCCCAGCAACAGCCAGCGATTAGCTTGTGAATTCTCATGGCACCCCATCGAAGTCAAGTAGTCTCTGCTCACACGTGTAAGAGATGCAGCCTGGGACAGCTCTGAGGAAAGCTCTGCTGGCAGCACCAGGGAACAGTTGGTGGGGAACCCTAGGGCCCTGAGGCAGGGTGGTCGTGCAAGGAATGGCTGCTCAGAGCCACCTCCTGCCTGCGCTCAGGTGCACTGGGCTGGCTGTGGTGCACACAGACGCTCCCCTCCACGGCCTCTGTCCGGAGGAAGCAGGGACATGTGCTACAGATCAGGCCAGCAGATCAGGTCCGTTACCATCTCATCCTAATCCGACTTTACACACTTTCCAGGGAACCCCACAGACAAAGTCTGGGACATAGGTCCCACTGTGCCCAGCTGCAAAACATGGCCCTCATAGCTGGCTGTCTTCTGCTCCCCGTGCTGACTGCCCCGATCTTCTACCATCGCTGCAAGCCCGTGGTGCGACTTGGTGTACTACCTGTACAGAACACGCTCACCATAGCAGCAAGATTTACTGAAGCCTGAGGCTGCAAGCTGTGAACTTTCATCCAGATATGCTGAACTGTTATCTAGTTAAGTAAAAGAAGGCCCCAGAGCTGGACGATAAGGAAGCAAGGAAGGCCACTACATCGTCAGCTGACATAGCAACCTTAGAGATAAGCGAGGAAAAAGCCTGCCTAGAGACAATGAAAGGACTCAGTGAAGAGTAGAGTACACCGAGATCCTAATATTACTACGGGTCAGAACTGTCACATAAGGGGTGGGGAAATTAGATTGTAAGGGGTTTCTTTGGGGTCCCTCTTTGGAGATACCCAGCTCAAGATGCTCTGTGTCAGATAAATAAACCGTTTGTTTACTCAGCAGATTGGTGATATCTTCAGGCAGGAACCTAGGGCCGAGCCCTGTGGACAGTGGCATAATTCCTGACAGGCAGCATAATTCCCTCAGCAAAGCCCAAGACCCACTGGCTGGGCAGTGTGAGGCTGAGGATAGAGCAGTGGATCTGGAGCTACATGTGGATAATCCACAAGACTCCAGCCAGGTGATACCATGTAAGTGCACAAGCTGCCACACGTAAGGGACTGATGGGAAGAGCCTGCCCCAAGCAGCACTGATTGCCCGCTCCGGCCACCTCCGAGTGGCAGATCCATGGGTTTCCGCCTCTCAATCCCCATCCACTTGACATATCTGCTGTGGAGGAGAAAGGGGTGGGCATCTAGGCCCACAGGGCAGTTCTGGGCTGGAGGCTACTGCAGGAACTTCAGCTCAGGGAGCTGGAGTTTTCCAGGAAGTTTCTCGGGAAGGATGAAGTTTTTCAACACTGGAGGGTAGGACACACAGCTCTTGTGACCTGGGGGTTCCCTGTCCACCCTGTTGGCCTCAGGCTGCAGCAGGTGAGACGCTTAGCAACGCTGACTGGGGAATGCTCTCTGTGCTGCCCCAAATGAACCTCTCCGCCTCTGTGTGCCCTCCAGGCTCACTCCACACAGGTAAAACCAGTTTACATGGAGGGCACTGGGTTTGTCCTGGCACTGAAGTTTCTTATGGTGGCCCCAGAGTGAGAGAAGCGGCACATGTGTATGTGTGTGGAGTGAAAGGGGCTGGATGAGCACAGTGAAGAAGGCCTGACCCTGCCTCAAAATACATGTAGATCCAAGAAAAAGGAGGGTTCCTAGTGTATCTCTACTCTTCCCAGTAGAGAGTTTTGCTGCAAGACTCAAACAGCTCCTGCTGTCAGAGGGACTTGTTCTGGCAGCATCAGGTGTGTGAAATCTGAGTCAGGATTGAAGACCTCCAGGTCTGCCACCAGCACCCCCTCCCCCCCCCCCCCCCCTCCCCCCCCCCCC
>NW_010420535.1:9410-20383 GCF_000710305.1 Buceros rhinoceros silvestris | reverse complement strand
GGGGGAGGCGGCGGCCTCGCCCCGGCTGGCCCCGGCCCCTCGCAGGGGCTCCTGCGGGCAACGCTCCTCAAGGCAGAGGGAAAAAAAAAAAAAAATTAGGGGGGGGGAGGCGGCGGCCTCGCCCCGGCTGGCCCCGGCCCCTCGCAGGGGCTCCTGCGGGCAACGCTCCTCAAGGCAGAGGGAAAAAAAAAAAAAAATTAGGGGGAAAATAAGATTCGTTGGGGTTATTCCTCCGTCATTCGCCCCAGGCTTTAGGCGTGGTGATGTGTTTGACGGGCTGCGTTTCCTAAGCACACTTGAGCTGCTAAGACAGCGAGGAGATGGTAGAAGTGTGAGTATAAAAAAAAAAAAAAAAATTAGGGAGAAAATAAGATTCGTTGGGGTTATTCCTCCGTCATTCGCCCCAGGCTTTAGGCGTGGTGATGTGTTTGACGGGCTGCGTTTCCTAAGCACACTTGAGCTGCTAAGACAGCGAGGAGATGGTAGAAGTGTGAGTATAAAACTGAGCAATGTCTCAGGTGCCAAATATCACCGATTTAAAAATCTTCACCCAGTGGTTTATGCTGTTAAGCTTTTGTTTAAGGAGGGAGGCTGCGCATTTCACACAGCCACCGAACCCCCAGCTGGCCGGTGCTCCCCTGAGGTGTGTGCTGCCACAGCAACAACGGGCTCAGCTCCACTCGCAGGTGTCACCTCATCCAGTGCACTCACTCAGCCGGGACATCGCCCTGTCAGGCCAGCAGCACCAGCACGGGTCCACAGCCTGACAGATAAACTGATGTTGAGGCTGGAAACATCACCCTGCTCGCTCTGTGGTCAGAGCGTCATGCAGCCTTTCACACAGGCAGCCTCTTGTGCTCACATCAGCCCAGACCCATGAGCTTCCACACACCCAAGGACTCCTCACCTCCTGCAGTCTCACCGTGCAATATGAGCATGACCTGATAACTCTGTCCCGCTAACCATGCTCTTTGGTTGCTCCCATTTTAGCTCTTGGACTGGGACTATCTTTGGAGCAGGGATCTTGATCCCCTGCAGTTCTGCAAAGTGCCGGCAAAAATGCTAACTGTGATGACAAAGCCTAAATTTGAGAGCATAATTGACATGTGCAATAGGGCTAACTAACTTAAATATAGCTGGAGGTATACTGAGTTATCTTCTAGCCATAAGAGAGCCCTCATTTGCCAAAAGCTATCTCATCTCCTCTAAATATGGGAAAACAGTGATAAATAATTGAAACCCATGCTGAGGTTTTTTTATGGCAATCAGTGTATCCTTGGCAAGTGGCCCACACATGGTCTTTCTTTAGACAAGATAACAGAGCACTAATCAGCAGCAATTATCTACTGGCAAAACCTAACAAAATGCTGCAAATATGCACAAAATAAACAGTCTGCGTGCCTAATAACTGGTCTCTGAAACAAGCTCACAATTGCTATGCACAATCACCTTGTAAGGAACCATTGCAAGTTCCGACTGCACATCCACAAGCTGTAGATTTCATAGTCCACAAAGGAGTTCCTGGCAGTTTTTACGACAAAGGAGATAAAGTAAGAAAAACACTTTTTCTTTTCTTTCCTGAGAAGCAAAACAACGCCCACAATAATGGAAAATAGCAGGAGATCAGCAAACAGGGTACAGAACGTTCTTGCCTGTGTTTCCTGGTGCAGGGGAATAAGTTGCGAAGAGAAAAGACTAAGGATGGAAAGCCTTGCCAAGCACAGAAGAAGGGTTATGTATACAGTTAACTATGCTTGTCTTTCCCAACAGAAAAGTGCTTCTGCAAATAAAGAAAGGAGATGGATAGAAAAGCACAAAGAGTAAATGTTCACTGAATCTGCGTACCCGTATGGTATTCAGAAATGTATGAAAATCTTTGGACAGAACACATTACTTACAGATAAAGCTTAATTAAAAAAAAAAAAAAAACAACAACAAAACCAAAAAAACAATGGGAAGGAAGCATGGTCTAACATTTTTCTCCTGAAGAAAAATAAGTCTCTGGATAGCTTCGGTATGAAATATTGCTTTGTTTCTTATAAGAGCAGCTGAAGGATGAGTCACATATATTGGTATCACAAGATATGTGTGTGGGAGGTAAGCCTGGCTCTCACCAGCTCACTGTGCTTTAATATAAAACATTATTCACCTGCAGCATATATATTTTTTCCAGTCAGAGTGTGCAGGTGAATTAAGTGCATGTGGGTATCCTCTGTGCATGGTGCTGACACAAATAAATGTGAGAAAGAGAGGTGACCGTTGAAAGCCATCTACCCGCTGATGGGGTTTGCCTTGGCCATCAGTCATCACCTCTGTGGTATGGGTTGCTGCTCTCCATCCCCAGGTCACAGTCAGTGTTGGTACAAGCTTTTGTTGACCTTCTGGAGCCAACAGCCATGGTAGCTGTGAGTTTGTGTCAGTTATGAGCAATTAGCCAAGTGCATTATGAATTCAGGTAAATATATGAGGCAGATTTGATCTCCCTTTGGAAACTTGTGAAAGAACATCCTTCTTCCCATGTGTGGTGAGGAATTTGGGTGCTTGTTTCAAAGTACTAGACCATCACACACATTAAAAAGGACTAGTTTCTCAAAGTACAGGCTGTTGGCCATGTTAGATTGACTGGATCCTGTTCGTGCCTTTTAATTCCAAATCACTATGTGACCGTGTGAGTTCTTTTGTCCCAGGTTTTCTCAGTTTTGTTTCCCCCGCTTTGGAGAGTATAAAGCTATGCGTTATGGCCTGTGTTACAATCTGGCTTAGTCTACTTCCTCAATCATTATTTCCTCAGTCGTTATTTCAGTGGCTATCTAATGGCTTGGCTTTGACGTCTGTTGAGGCATTTGCTACCAGTGTTGTAGCACTCTTGGCTGCTTCGGTGTCTGTGTTTCTCTGTGAGGTCTCAGTTTCTCATCTCTTCAGCTTACCCACTCAAGTACAGAGTCTCATGATTGTTGAGGCCGAGCCTTTTGATGCTCAGTGAACATCCATGGAATGATACCATCTGCACTGAGACTGAATTGGCTGTGCACATTATATCAGATGTACTATCCCCAATGATTTCTTTTCCTGACCCTTATTCTCCAGGTAGCATTCTCCAGTTGGTTCATTTTGCAGGAACTGCAGCAGCCCTTGACTAGAAAAGCAGTCTCTTTGTCAGAAGTGATCTCTTCCCTTGGTTCAAGCTGGGATTTCAAAGGTTGCAAAGTACTATAAAGTACTTTCTGTTGCTGATTACGTGACTCCATGCATACCTGACACTGGGCTGCTCTTGCTCTCAGGTCTTTCATTCCCAACAGCAGATCAGTCTCTGGTGTATCTCTATGTGTTAAGATCAGGCTGCAGTTCAACAAGCACTTAAAATCAGCAGAGAGACTAAAAGAGAGACTATTGTCCCTTCTCATCCCTACACAGCTGTTTCTGCCTCCACCTCATCTCCTTCCCTGTGTTGAATCCCAGCCCCAAGCCACCCAGAAGCATTTAGCTCTGCTTTTTGCTGGCTATGATCATGAATGCACCACAGGTGACCACAGGCGACCCTGCAACATCCTGAAGACAGCAGCCAGTGACAGCTTTTGTGTCCTTTCTTCCAGCTGCCAGGTCTCTTCTCCCAGGCCCTCCAGGCTGCCTCTGTCCTCCTGAGGACACACTGTCTTTGAAGACAGAGGACCTGTGCAGCTTATTTTCAGGTTGCACAGTGCCTGCTGCCCATCACTATTTTTTAATTCTCTAAATGGTGGAAATGCCAGGGCTCCACATCAGCCATACAGACGTGACCCCTGGAAAGCAGCAGCACCTCTTCCACACCATTACTTTTTATTGCATTCACTGCTATATCTCTGCAAAACAGGGAGACAAAATGCCCGCAGAGCTATTTTCATTCTTTGACAGAACACGTCTGTTACACGTCGCATGTGTAACGTGAAGAACATCAGTCATTTAGAGCCAAACTGCAGTTTAAAAGGTCACAGTCACTGTGACAGAGTAAATGAAATGTTTAATTCAAATAGAATATCGGTTACAGTTGCCGTGGTGCTCGAAGTCACTTGTGTTTTCTTTTCCCTAAAGCTCAACAGAGTATGCTACAACATCAGCCGTAGGCTCTGTTGTCTTACAGAGCCCTTCCAGAAGCTACTTTGTGTTTATTTTAAAGGTTGTATAAGCTGGATAGCAGGTTCTGTCTGCAGAACTCTGCCTCCTCTCCTGTATCGCACAGAAAGAGAACTCAGAGAAAGAGGAGATGGATTTGTGCTGTTGTATACACAGTAGCGTCAGTCAGAGAGCTAGTTTGGGATTTTTTTTCAGAGAAGACTGGGTTCTTTGGAAAATGTGATTTTTTCAAAAAGAGAATTTTGTACACAGGTTTTTCATAGGGAATAAAACAGTCCTGGCAGGAGAGGTCAGCTGGGCTCTGCTCAAGGCCCTGGACAGCAGAGTCTGGCCCCAATCCTGTCCCTATGGCAGGTACTCTGGGACAGAATTGAGGCTTACATGGACACGGGCACCTAAGCCTCTCCCTTTCTCCATTTTTATCACAACTCCATCACAGCAAAATTCGGCAGCAGCTGCTCTGTTTATGTATTCATGTGGTTGCTCACAGGAGTGGAGAATTTTGTCTCCTTTTGTCAGCACCATAACCTGCTTCAGGTATGGCCACATACCGCATACAATTTGGTGCTTGGACCTACCACAGGCACCAGACCTAAGTGCTAAGTCTTGATCTCACTTCTCATCCCAGCAAAACACGTCGTCCTAACATATCCAGCACCCGCCAAGCATCAACAGGGTACACCATCCTTTTGAAAATGTATTAATTGCATCATGACTGTCAGCCTGACAAAGGAGCCCGGGGAAGGTTCTGCAGCACAAGTGCTCTCATGGCTTGCCAGAGTTTTTCTTTAAATGACAACTGGAAGACCGTGAGTATAAGAAAGAGGGAGGTGTTCCCTGGGGTCAGGCAGAGCTCACTGTGCTGGGCTTTGCTGTGGGCACAGAGGTTGTCCAAGCTGCCATGTATCTGTAGGTGATTCAAAGGGTCCCCAGGCAAGTGAAAATTACACCCAAAGCTGGGTCATGAAGGAAAAATAGGTGGGCAGAGCAGTAGCCTGGATAAAATGAAAACATGCCAAATTCAGATGTGAGTTAGGGGATGATCAAGAAGAGATTGGTGCTGCTCTCTGTGTGTGACCTAGGAAGCATCCAGACTGGTGCTGGCTCACTTGGAGCCTGTGTGGCTGTCATGGCTCCTGTTGGCATAGGTAATGCCCTGTCTGGCTGAGCCACTCACAGGTGCTAAAGGCTCTAGCTCTCCACAGTGTCACACTTGGTGGTGGAGCTGACCCATACTGGCTTGTGATTGCCATGGGATCACAGAATGTGCCTCAGTGGACACACAGCATCTCTGTGAGCCCTGGATAAGAGGCCATGAGTTTCAGCAAACTGCCCAAGCCTGAAGTTTGCTGCCTGAATCTGTAATCAAGCGTGTGAGAGCACAGCCTGCAGCCCAGGGTCCGGCTTGACAGAAGCGTCCCTGAAAAGGGCAGAAGGGAGGGCTCTGCTTCCTTCGGCATCCTAATTTTCTCAAATTGGCTTTGCAGCTCAGTATAAACCTCTGTGATTTTAACACTGGCTGGTTAACCATGCTTCGCGTTTTTCACATACTGAGGCCGTACATTTCCTGAAAAAGAATGACTGAGGCAAGCAGAGCTGCAGCATGAATTTGAAGGTTTAGTGATTTGCACACACAAAAAGCCCTCATCTCCCAGGCGTGCCTGCCAAGTTCCCAGTTTCAACCTCTGATGCCTTTACTATTAAATTACAGCCACTGAAGCGGATCTTGAATTGGTGCTCCCAAAGACAACAGCAGTTGCTTTGCTGAATGGCAGGAGTCCTAACAGCAGTTGCAGCAATCACAAGAACAGCAAGATCTCTCTGTTGTCTCTTTGTGGATGTCATCTTGATTTAGGCTCCAAATGTCACTGTTGCAGAGGGATCCTTGTTTGGTGTTTCTCTTTGCTAATGTACCATAAAATCAGTTCCTTTCATTTCTCTTCAGACTATACCTATTTTGCAACTTCCCAGTTTTAACTAGATTTTCTGTGTGCTGTATTTATATGTGACTTTTTTACGGGGTGCTTGTTTGCTCGATTATAAAAAGAGCTCTGGTGTGATTGCGAATGTTTAGTGTGTGTTTTGTATGGGACCACTCAGAGCAAAGAATTTTGGGAAATAGAGGGCTCAGATAATGAACCCCCAGTGTGGGAGTACATAAGGAGCTGGAAAGATCTCGTAATTAGACAGCTTGGGGAAATCATCCGAACAGAGCTGGAGAGCCCTTGTTGCCACACAGAGAGGTGAAGGGTGCCTGGAGCCTCTGCAGTGCAGCAAGCTGCAGTTTTGGCCTGAAAATGCCATCCGTGGAGTTTACAGGGGTCTTTTCCGACATTGTCCCTGATTACTGGTCCATGTGGTTTTCCCCAGCCAAAATAAAATTTTATTGAGGTCACATGTAATTCCACCTATTCTGCCTTCCTTTGACCGGGCCAGAGCAAGGCTGAAAATCATTTCTTAGTGGAAATTTGACCTGTTGGCTATGGTCTTCTGTATTCCCTCAGGATATCTCCTGATCAGCAGTGTCTGATCAGTGAAAACACTTTTGAAAGTCCCTAAATGCTGTTTGTGTGCTGTTCCTCATTTTCCTGAGTGTCTCTGTCACTGCATACCAGTGGGACATGCTCATTGCCCCAGCATCGCTGCCCTGCAATGGAACAGATGCTGTTAAAGCACACCTTCAAGGTTTGGGAAACATCTTCTTCTCTGCCAGGTTCCTGTGTATAGCTGCAGCTGTCTGTAACAGAGGAGGGCCCTGGGACTTTTATCCATAAATACAGAGCAAGATAAATATAAATACACATTTGTTTCTTCCCGGTGTGACACACACTTGGAAATATTAATCATTCTGCTGTTCTTATACATGTGAAAAATGGACTGGCTGCAAATCACAGCTAGAAATACAGCTGCAAGATATGCACCAAGGGCAAGGCAATATTATATATGCACATGGCAAATATATTTGAGAGAAAGTTCATTGGCTATTCAGTCCCTTTTAGCTGCTGTCCCACAGGTACAGGTTCCTCTTCTGCTGTAGAACATCGTTGTCAATTCTGACCATCTCCAGCAGCCTCACAGCCTTCAGCTCGTGTTTCACCCTCTGGTATTTGGTTTTATTTTTATGAAAAACCCTGAAAAACATTCAGGTACATACTGGCTGTAGCATTGCTTGAACAACTGCGTGAGGGCCTGGGACAACTAAACTCTGCCACTTTCTGCCTGGGTAATTGTGACTGTGTCACTGTGGTTTTCACATGCTTCTCTTTCCTCACAAGGTATTACTTCCTTAGCTAAGTGTTTTGCTAAGTGATACAAATGAGAGAAAAGCAGGTTTCAGGTAAATGCATAGAATCATAGAATGCTTTGACTCAAAGGTCATCTAGCCCAACACCTCTGCAGTGAGCAGGGACATCTTAACGAGATCAGGTTGCTCAGAGCCCCGTCCAACCTGACCTGGAATATTTCCAGGGATGGGGCATCTACCACCTCTCTGGGCAACCAGTGCGTGTTTCACCACCCTTGGTGTAAAAAATTTCTTCCTTAGATGTAGTCTAAATCTACCTTCTTGTAGTTTAAGACCATCAGCCCTTGTCCTGTCACAACAGGCCCTATTAAGAAGTCTGTCCCCATCTTTTTTATAAGCCCCCTTTAAGTATTGCAAATTGTGAGTTGTGGTTAAACTGTAGGTTGTACTTGAACAAATGCAAAACTGTCTTTGCATCAGACGAGCCAAAGCACATCTTGTGCAAGATACATGATGAGTAACTGCAATACAGTAAGCAGAAGAAATCCTTATATGATGGATGTGTGCAAGCAGTCTGTCCCCATGTAAATCTTTCTTAAGAAAGTCTTGACTCAGTAGAAGGCCAGA
The DNA here is from genome assembly GCF_000710305.1 of Buceros rhinoceros silvestris. Lineage (NCBI taxonomy): Eukaryota > Metazoa > Chordata > Aves > Bucerotiformes > Bucerotidae > Buceros > Buceros rhinoceros. Next base: position 12,402 of record NW_010420535.1, on the reverse strand, counting down.
GCTCTGTAATCGTGTTGTATCTAGTAAAAAAGGTACAAGAGCTGAACCTAGAGCTTTGAAACTGTGGAGGGTCTAGTTTGTAGACTTAGGGAAACGGAGTCCAGTAGATAGCATTTTTGCATCTCAAATAATAAATTCATAGTCCTTCATGGTAAGAGCCTGTAAGTGATGGCATCATTATTAGTTCCGTTGTGCAAAATGCAAGTCCTTCCTAAGCTGTCATAGTTTCCTTCCTTGGAACAGGTACTTTGCTGTGTACCCAGGTAAAACCTATCTTCCGAGTGACATTCAGTGCCACTGTCTGGGAACCTTCTGCCAAACATTGCCCTGAAAACAGTTCTGGCTTTGCTTAAAACTGAAGCTGTTGGTACTTTCCTCAAGAAAACAAAGTATTTCAGAGGTTGTTTTTGTCACCAGCTGGTATTTACTTAGCTTAATCTTCCTGATGAAATGGAAGTTAGTGATAAATGTCTACCTGTGGGAGATTCTTTGAGCCCATTTATCTCCAGTAACAATGACGCTTAGTATGATGAAGTTAGACTTAGCCATGTAACTTTGGGATGCCAAGCCAGGGCAGAACACCACCAGGGACCCTGATGGGCAAAGTACCACAACTGAATTCCAGTAGAGTATTCACTTTGAGGCTTGATTTGTGCGGGCATTGCTCAGATTTGAGAGTAGGTCAAGGTATAAACCCTAAAATAGGCAACAGGGATGAAAACATCTGTATTTGCTAGATAAGAAAATTTATTCATTACTAGGCAGTAACTTTCTAGTAAATTATCAAGCTAACATCTGACAGAGCAGAATGAGCTATCATACTAATAGAAACATGTCATAAATATTCTTACTTTGACAATGTTGCCTATGTTTTCCAAATCTTTTCCATTTTCTCCCCAGTTTCTCTCCAGTCACTGTCAGTGGTAGACCTGACCGAAAGGAATGGTTTTGTTGTTGTTCTCTATGAAATAGTGACTTTCCTGGCATTATTCTCAATTCTAACCAAAAACTTAGAGCCAGCATTCAGAAAAATTTCAGAGAGTTGAGTCAAAACAACAGGCTTTTCATTGTGATAACATCATGTATTAGGAAAGAAAAAACCCCAACAGTTCCTACAATGCATGCTATCTCATTTATTGAATAAAATTGGAGCATAAATACAAAAAGCATTTTGACGCTGTCAGAACAAGCCAGCTGGACTTTTTCCCTTTGAAAAATGCAATCAAATTTTACTCTCAAAATTTAATACAACTGCATTTTCCAATTGAAGAATTGATCCATCAGTTGGCTTTAGCTTAAGGAGTCTGATCCTGCCTATAGGAATAGTAAAAATTGACAGCAGTCTAACTGGGTTACGGTTGCAGAGCTTCGGTCAAATGCTTTCTCTAGCTTAAATTTTTGTAGGGTCATTAATCTCTCCAGGCCAGGGCCCTGGCTGATGGAAGTCAGTAACCAGCCTGACTTCTTTAAGCCATGCAGTGGTAATGCCAGGATTAGTGCAATCTATTTGCTCAACTTTAGCTCATGGTTCAGAGAACAGGAATGTGCTGATCCACAAAGCTGTGCTGGTGCCCCACACCAAACACCTTTAGAAAAGTGACAAAATCTGTCACTTTTCTAAACTGCAGCAAGAAGATGGTGAAAATGGGGTTCCTTTTATTACTTGTGGAAACCAGGAATGGAAGTAAATAATGTACTTGGCAAAGCCGAGTTCTTGGAGAACTCTTGCAGTGATCTTTTCTTTCCCAAAATCCGATATGGTTTATATCCATTGCTTGTTCAGTTGTGCCCTCTTTTCCGCCTGACATTTTTGACAAGCCAAAATAATTCGTAGAGTCATGTTTTCCCCTTAAAATGGTACAAACTGGTTTTACACATATCCCTGATTTCAGACCTAACACAGAGCCCTGTTTTCTTTTTCTCACATTTTAGAGAAAGCATAACAAAAAAAAAAAAAGCTTTTCCATTAATTCTACCACATTTGCTGCTCTCTCTCTTCCCTCTCTGAGGCAGGATTGATCCTCCCTGCCCAGAATGCATAATGAGCTCGTGGCTCCTGCATCTCCACTCAGGAAGTTCCTCCTGCAAAGACACGAGAGGTCAGTGTCCTTGTGCTGTTAATCCATTGAACTAACAACTGAAACCTGGAAGGCTTTTTTAGCCAATTATAAACGAGGAAGTTATTAATGATTTAAGCTACTCAAGCATGACTTTGTATTCCTTGCTTCAACTCCACTCCCTTTTGAATAGTATCATCATCAGATAAAGAAAAACCCTGATACTGAAATGTTCTTGTACTCACAGTATTTGGCAGCAATTTAGCAAAAACTCTAATGCTCACCAACTCTTTGTTATGTAGAAGCCAGATTGTTTTTAGAGCAGCTTGGTACTCGAAAAACGAACCTCACCTGAGATGAATCCAGAGCCTTCCCTTGTTATTCTTCAGCATGCTGTTCAAGACAAAGAGGAAATGATATTTGTATCCTCAAAGTCAAATAAGCACACCAAGGTCACTGGATTTGCTTTGCAGTTTGCACCTAAAAATATTATTGCTCTTCACTGAACTGCTCTAGACACCTTCTTATGGAGATCAGATCAGCCACTGTTCCCAGTGTGATGTGATACAGGTGATGCTCTACTAACCCCTGAGCATGGTAAACTGACCAGAAGGATACACAATCAGGGGCCTGGTGTTCTGCTAATCTCTTCAGGCATTTCATCACTTCTCAGAGCTCACAAAGCTTGAACAGCTTCACAGTCATTTTAGCTACCATTTAAGCACATGGTCTTATTTTATGGCAAATTAAATTTTAGGTTTTTCTAGCAGAAGAAAATCAGCAATAACATATGATCTTCCCACAGCTATTTCAGGCATGTAATAGCTGAGATAAGAAATTTGAAATAAGAGGTCTTGGTCAATACGAGGAGTTTTAAAACACCTCACATAATGTACAAGGTTAGTCTGCAAACTGCCCAGGTAATCAAGGGAAAG